>NW_020837946.1:65662917-65716314 GCF_003676395.1 Aethalodelphis obliquidens | reverse complement strand
ATTAGGGAGTAAATAAACTCCAGAAGTCAATGTATCTAAGAAATACGAACTCCGTCAGAAATGTCAGCAAAGAAAAATCCCAAACAATTGCTGTGGAACAGGACTAGAAAGCAATAGTCCAAATAGAAACAAGAGGACAGAGAGTTCCAGGAAGGGACCCATAAATCTGATAGGTCTGATTATGTGGAAAAATCTTACTGAGAAAGGGTTGGATTATATAGAAATAGAAATTCATATATGGAAAAACTAGGCACATTCTCTTTTCTTAAGTGAGTTTATTATTAACTCCACGATTTTAAAAAATTCTACAAGTAAGGAACCATGTTCATAATACACGTGCTTGGCTCAGCAGTGAACAAGATTTACACAATAATAAATACATACTAAAATGCAAACGAAATGTGAGAATTATACTGCGACATCTATTGGGAAGTCAAGAAAGGGAGGGCAAAGGGTATGTGTGTGAAAAAGCTTAATACTTATCTACCATAATGGACAGTCAGTAGGTAATGTCAAATATTGATACATTAAGAAATAGCAGTATAAACATATTATTTCAAAAGGTAAATATGGAAAGAAACATCTAAAAGAGGTGAAAGTGGTTGCCTTTACGCGGCAGGACTGGGGGAGATGAGGGCTGAGTGGATTTCTGTTGCTGTTGTAAAATGTTTAATAGTCTTACTTAATTTTATTTACATATAAGTCAGGGGGAAGTACAGGATTTGG
The DNA here is from genome assembly GCF_003676395.1 of Aethalodelphis obliquidens. Lineage (NCBI taxonomy): Eukaryota > Metazoa > Chordata > Mammalia > Artiodactyla > Delphinidae > Aethalodelphis > Aethalodelphis obliquidens. The sequence goes on along the minus strand of NW_020837946.1, from coordinate 65,715,588 downwards.
AATGAGACTGCTTAGATTTGAATCTTGGCTCTGACATTTCACTAGCCTTGTAGATAGAGGCAAATTACTTACTCTTTCAATTTTCCTATCTCTAAAGTAGAGGAAAAATAATATGCACTTCATAGAGCAGCTTTGAAAATTAAATGATTAATTCATGTAAGTTGCTTAAAATATGCCTGGCACATAACTGCTCAGTAGTAAAACAGTAACTAGGGACTAATACTTATTAAGACAATAAATATTAACTACTGTTACTTGATAAAAATATAAAGGTGTTAATAACTAAAGTCTATTTTTTAAACATATGAGCCACATATTAAAGTCTGCTCCTTTTGTGAGGAAACTTTTTTTTTTTTTAAGTTAATACTCCCAGGTACTAAGTAGGACTTTATTTCTTTAGGTTACAATCTTCACTTTAATCCGTAGTTGGAAGGGGGAGAAGACCCATGAAAAATTCCAGTCATAGTAAGAGCTTAAATTGGAATCTGAAGATAAATTTTAGTTAGATTGGCCAAAACGGGAGGAAAGAGAGCTCCAGGCAGGGAGAATGACGCTTACAGAGACCTAGAGGCAGGAGGAACTTGGCAATAAAAAAAATGGCTAATAGAACTAGAACAGAGAGTGATGATGCGAGAGGTGTGCTCTGGGCAGGAACTAAATCATGCCAGGCCTTTAGGCCACGTTAAGGAGTTTGACTTACCCTGTTAAGCAGGGGGTAACAAGACCAAATATTTTGAGAAGATCCCTCTGGGTGCAGTGTGAAGAATCAATTAGAAAGATTCATATAGGCAACAGGGAGGACCTTGCGAAAGTCCAGGCAAAAGATGATGGTAGTGCTAGGAATAGAGAAAAGTAAATGGATTTGAGAAATATTAATTAAGAGGTAAAACTGACAGAACTTGGAGAAGGGAGACTCCTAGGAAGGAATCTTTTGCCTTTTTTTTTGGTCTAGTCTAATTAAATTATATTCTTCAGGTAAAAGCTGACCTCCTAAACTTCTCACCAATACTAATGTACTCAATTGTAGAATATTTGCAAATAAAAGCTGTAAGACATTTCAATCACAAAGTTAACTTTTCACTTCTAAATGGTAAAATCCAGATCTTGGAACAGAGGCGCAGAAATAACATCACAAAGGAATGAGATGGAAATAACAGCAACCTAAATTAAACAGCCTAATTAATTAAGTACAGTGAAACAAGTTTCCTACTTCCCAGTTTCTGCAGTTGCTGTCCATAAAAAAGGCAAATATACTGCTGCCCAATGCCTCTCCCCTTCCTGTGCCACTTTTACTCTAATATTTTTACTCTACAATAGTCTTAGAGGAAAGAGAAATTTTACATGCTCCGCAAATAATCTACAAGTTGTGTGTGTGTACACAGGTGAAAAAGCAGACTGTATTATATCACATATGTAAGTCACATGATAAAAGGATACCTCACCCAGATCAGGTGTATGTGGAGGAATGTTGGTTGGGTTGTGCAGTGTCGTCAATGAGGTGAGACCTCAGTTGACTCTTAAGAACCGGAAAAAGTTATAGAAATAAAGATAAGAGGAAAGGAGCTCTCAGTGGTGGAGAGTAACAACAATAGAAAAAAACAACGAAATCTGTTGCCGGAATAAAAAAATTTGGTTTACGGAGTATAAATCCGTAGTTAAACAAGGGTCATATACTGTGGGACCATTTTAAGGGCCATAGGTTCTCTATTCTGTGAGCTATGAAAAGTCACTACATGACTTGAAGTAGAGGAGAGAGAAGTTCAGGTTTACATTTTTAAAGAGATCCATCACCTCAGGGGTTCTGCTGAGGATGGATTCAAGCTTAATACTATCCACTGAGATATCAGGTAGCAGGTGACCGTGGTACCAAAGTCAAAAGTTGATGAAACCCTGAACTAGGGCAGTAGAAGTAGGAGAGGAATTTGTGAAAATAGGTGGAAAACCTTGAGCAGATCCGGTGATCTGATAGTTGTAGAAGTTAAGAAAAGAGTAAAAAATGACCTCTGGATTTCTGGCATGATACCTGGATGGTAGTACAGATCCATTACCCATTCTCCAACATCCCAGGAGCCTAATGTGTTTCAAAATTCAGAATATTTTGGATGTTAGAAAGGAGATCTCGTTTACATGCCCAATATAACAGTGTACCCCCCAGCAGGGCCTGGAACGGTACCATGTAATCAAACACAGAACTATTTCTGCAGTAAGACACATCCTCCAAGCAGAGTAGATGATAAATAGCTTCCTGACAGTTCTCGCAGGTTTTACAGCAAATGCATTCAAGTTTTGCTGAAAACTGAGTTAACCAAAAAAATTTTTGCTATCAGAGATTTTTTGGTTTTGGAATTGTGGATAAGAAACGGTAAATGTACTAATACTCATAAATAAAATACAGGAAGTAAAACATTGTTTTTTGTTGTGGTTGTTGCTGTTTTGATGCGATAGAGTTTCTGGTTTACAAATGTAAAATCTCAGGTAATTATGACATCTTAAAGATGTCCAGCAGGCAACGGGATAGATGAGATGAGCAAACTAGTTTGGGCAGTTTGAAACAATTATAGGGAAAAAAGTGTAGCTGGGAAAATAATCTCTATTTAGTGCCAAAAAATATGAGCCCAACCTAGAGAATGACTGAAGGAGACTTCATCTAATTGCCAGTAGTCACTAATGACCTAGAATTCAGAGCCCTACTTGTCTCTGCTTTGCCATAAGTTAATGCACTTTGGTCTTTTGCCTTTGCTGGCATTGATTTGAATTAATTGTTGCTATTGGCAGTATATTAATTGTGTTAAGATTACCCAAATCATATAAAACTAATTATTCTGATACTAACTAGATGCATAATTAGATAGGTGATTGAAAATACTTCCTTCTCAATTTTATAATCATAAAAGATCTGGCATACCAAATGTATTTTTACACTTTATGGACCAGAAAATTGAATATGTCTGAAGATGATTTGGGCATTGATCATTTCCAAAATATTAAATACATCAATATTTTCTTTTGGAGAAAAATTCCTTTTACCAGGAATCTGAAGGCATGTTAAAATTAAAAGCTTCTATGGAAGGCTTAATCATCCAATCAGAGCTTCCAAGCCTACATCCCTACAGGTCCTAGGGATCTAATTTCTTAATTTCTCAATCTTTTTTGGGGGGTGAGTGGTATGATTCCCACAATATGTCTCATATTTGTCTCATTGTGAAAGCAAAATATATATTAACAAACTACAAACCAAGTAATAAACTTGCCTGTTTAATGATTTTTTTCAGACTCCACCCAGCATTATAACTCACCCATAAAATTTAGAACTTATAATAGAGCTGGACAGAATTTTTTCTCTCTCAAACTTTCACTTGATAATATTTGGTATTATCAAGATTATACTTGGTAACTTCAATAGTTACCATCAAAATCCCTTCAGAAAAACCTTTTCAGTTTTTTCTATCCCCAAAATACTACAGTATGCTGAGAAGCCATTTAAGATACAATAATGTACAATAAGATTTCACACAGTTCTTAATGTTTGAGAGTTTTAGTCTAGCACCAGATCCTAGAGTCTCAAGCCCTCCAAGAAATGTTTAATAAGGATTATAGTATAATTTTATATATTTTTAAAAGTACAGTTTGATTTTCTATTCTGTGAATGCATGGGTGTGTGTGTGTGTTGTGTGTGTGTGTGTGTGTGTGTGTGTGTGTGTGTGTAAGACACAGTAAACTGGTAGAAAAATCAGCCTTAAAAAAAATGTAAATTCAATAGGATACCGCTATTTTTATTGTAGGTTCCAGCCCATTGTGGTCAGAAAATCGATGAAAATCAATGTAGTGTTTTAAGACCAACGTTTTTTAAAAGTAAATAATAGAGAACATCCATGCTGTAGGATTAAGTATTGTTTTGTAAACCTTGTTTCATTTATATGTACACATACTTGAGTGTATTGTGTTGAGGAATAGAATGCATTTCTAAGGATTGCAGTCCAAAACAAAAAACAGTTTAAAAAACACTGATGTTAAGGAAGTGTGCTTGCCAACCAAAAATCTAGAGTGTTGCAAATGGAAGGATGACCCTGGGTTGCTGCCTTATAAAATATATTTTAAGCCAATATAATAAAAGATCAGAAGACTAAATTATGTTGTCCGAGTTGACTCAAAAAATTAACTGTGGCTCTGAAATACCAAGAAAGGATTAAAAATCTCAGTCCACATGGCATCTTCAATACACATGTGATCCACAATGACAGGAGAAGAATTATGGCCTCAATCTCCCTGGAGTCAGGCATCATCTGGACAAGTAGAAGTTAGGGTAAATCAGAGCTGGACAAAGAACAATTGACTATTCTGTAATTACAAAGGCCTTACAAACTATATGAGACACAACAAGGTAAAAATCTTATGATAAATGAGAATGTAGGTGGTGAAAAGTACAGATAACATGAGTCGTGAGTCAAGCCACTCAAATAATAATGCCATGTCTACCACTAACTTGCTGGGTGAACTGAAGTTAGAATCTCTCTCTCAGCTTCAGGTTATCACAAACTGGATGGGTTGACTAGACATCCAAAGTGAGAAGGGGATCCTAAGAATGCTAGGGCTAGAAGAGATTCCTGATTTAAGTCCTCATTATCTTAATCTAGGGGAGTATTATTTTTCCTATTTTACAGATAGTTTAACTGAGACACCCTGTTACTCTAGCTAATGCAAATATGTTACATTTCTCCCTAAAATTAAGGGTAAAGATAATCTAATAACATCTGGCCCAATAATCAGTGAAGATTAAATTAATACCCTACACTCAGAGAGCAATACCTACATCTAATTTTTAAATAGTATTTAGCACATATATCTCTCCATATGGAGACACGATTAAGAGGACAGGTGAGGCTCTTTTAAGAAAAACAGAAAGCACTGGTTAAAGGTATCATAAATAATTATGTCCTCTTGTGCTGCGGTTGACTTTTTAACTTTGACTGCACCTTTTAAAAAAACAACTATATGTGTTTCCTACAGCATTTTATGTTAAGTGTGCAATTTAAAATATATTTTTTAAAATTAGCAAAGATAGAACTAAACAAATATAGGCAGTGAGATTGCCATTTATTATTAAAATTTCTATGTAAAAATGTTAGTTAAAGCATTGCAAAAAGAAAGATGCTTGGTACAAACTTCAGAATGTTTTAACTAATATGTATGCTAGGCTTCAGATATTAAAAGTTAAATTTAAAGAAGTCTATTTGTAGGGTATGACTTTAACCTCATGTATTTTAGACAGAAACTCAAAGAAAAATTTATACAGTAAAAGAAGCAACAGATTTTCCCACAACCAGAAATTCTCAAATAAATGAATTTTTAACAATACAATTTGAATTTAAATGTCTTCATTATGTAGTATAACTTTTACAGCAAGTTATGTTCACTTAATAAGGTTTTCTGAAAGCCAGAGAAATTGGTAACTCCTTGGAGTTCTAAAAACAGAAATAGTTATTTGATAAATTTGAAGTGAGGTGTTTGGGTGAATATTTGAGAGAGAAGGAAGTGCTTTGATGGGCTTTGAAAGAAAAGGAAATAAAGTCTAAGGTAAGCACCAGTTTCACCCTCAATTCTTAGGCTTCAGAAAAGCCTAATTAGGCAGGGAAAGGAATTTGGGCCTGGCACACCCAGGTTCAGACGTGGCAGGTTCCTGAAACAAAGTTTTTTTGAACCTTTGACTCATATGCCACAGGCAGACCAAAGCCGCGATAGGCAGGTCGTTTAGTCAACAGGTCCTTCAACGCGATGGTGTGCGGTTGGTGAGTGGCAGTTAGATTTCCTCCTGCCACGAAGAAAATAACTTCTCGATCAAACCGGAAAGTGGGCGCAGCTCTGGCTTAGGGAGCGCACCCGGAAAAGTACAGAGACCAGAAAAAAAAAAAAGAGAGAGAGAGAGAGAGAGAGAAGGATGTCCGCGTCCCGACCGCAGAGCGCCTTCCAAACCACTCGGAAACCATTTGAACGGCTCGGGCGGCCGCGGTTTCCAGCCTAGGACGGTCTGGGGTCCGGCTGGGAAAGTTGCCGGGCCAAGCCGTGCCCTTCTTGTCGCGGGTTCGCCCCTCCGGCCCCCGCACCGGGGCGGCAGGAGACCAGCAACCTGTGAGCCCGAGAGGAGCCCGCAGCCTCGCGCCCGGCCCTGCCCCTCCCACCCCCCACTAGGCCACCCTCGCAGGGACCAGCTCGGAGCCCCCAGGACTTCGGCCCGGGTCCGGCTCCTCTGAAGCCTCCTTACAGAGACCGACAGGGGGCACTGCGAGTGACAGGCAGGACAGGGCAACCCCCGGAGCGCCACCTCCTCCCCGGTCTCGGGAGTCCCTTTCGGCCTCTCCCGAGGGCCAACTGAAACATCGCTCTCGAGACCATCTCCAACCGGCCACCGGGACCTTCCCCGTCTCTCCGCCAAGTGAGCCCCCGCGTCTGTCCGCCCCCCCCCGCCCCCACACACACCCCTCCGACGCTGCCCAGGGGCAACGGGTCCCCCGCCCCGACCCGAGCGCCGGCCCGCCGAGTTACCTGGCGGGTGGGCAGGGCAAGGCGGCGGGAAGCGGCGGCCGGGCGGGCGCTGGACGTGGGCCGGGCGCCAGGTGCAGGTGGCGGCGGCGGCGGCGGCTCCGGTGGCTGTAGCTACAGTTGCCGATTAGTCCAGCTCCTCCTCCGCCGCCGCCTCCTGCCTTCCCGCGGGGCCTCCGGCGTTGCCAGGGAGAGGCCGAACCGAGGCTCGGCTTCCTCTCGGAGTCTCCCAGGTGAGCTCCAGCCTGCGACGTCGGCAGGGGCGAGGCCCCCGTCCCGCGCGTGCGCGCCAGCCTCCCGCCCCGCCCAAGCCCTACCTGAGAGCTCCAGGTGAAGACCGAGGACTGCGCGCGGGGTAAGGGCGCCGTCCCAGGCCGGGCGCGGCCGCTGCGCGGCTCCTCTCTCCGCGGGAGGCGAGGCTGGTTCTCGGCGCGAGGCGAGTCTCAGCCCGTCTGCCCTGGGGAGTCCTGCTCTGACCTGGTGGTAGGGGTCACCTTGTAACCAGAACACGGTCTGCGTCCTTAGGGAACCAGAGAGTCTAGATTTCCCTCACACACACTTCCCTTCCTCTGCGTTTTGCCAAAATGAAGGGGTGCGCTGCCCGGAGATCCGGGGGCCCCGTGCCTCCGAGGACCACCTCATGACGGCAGCAGTGGTTGGCTCGTAGGGTTTCCACGAGCAGGGTTCAGCAGCGTCTGTCACCACTTAGGTTCGTGAGCTATTGGGTGAGCCTCCTTCCCATGCAGTCTTGATTTCATCACTTGACTCACTTCAGCGCAGCTAGTGGTTTCCGTTTCTTCAAGCGCGCGCTCTGGTAGGGGCGCCTCACGTCCAAAGGAGGAGCCTCCCTCTTCCAAAGAAGAGCCTCTGGTATTTGGCAGAGCCTCGCGAATTTGGGGCGCACCACCCCTTCCTGAGTTGCTATCGAAAGGCAAACCAATTCCCAGATGAGAGGGAAAGCAGCGACAATAGAGAAAAACCCGCTGTCCTTGTTTGAAAAGACACTGTGGTTTCCTAGAGAGGGCTTGCTTCTCCTGGTGGTGTGCTTAAACCCAACATCTATTGGCAAGGTGAGAACGCACACTCTAGGGAGATGGTGGGGTTTGCCCTTGTTTCTAAGACAAAAAAAAATTTAATTCCTTTCTGTTTGTCTTCCTTCTGCTGTTCTGAACAAACATTGACACACTCGAAACCAGGACTTAAAATGACCTTTCTACTTTCCTATGAACTTATTCATTTATTTGGCTCTATCTTCAATGTTCACAGGAATATAAATACGAAAAGAGCTGCAGGTGCTTTAGTGGCATGCTTAATTACATGTTGGCAGATTGTCCATAAAGTTTGCCTGTGGCCTTCCTCCTGTATTTTGACACATACTCTTATGGTTCCCATTTATTGGTATATTAGTGTTATGTGTGACCTAAAGTTAAGGTTTGGAAATACTGGTTAGTACAGTATCAACAGGTGTAGCTTTAGGACTCAGCTAGTCTGACATTGGTTTTAGCATCCACAGTACTATTTTATATTACACTCATGAATTGGATTTAAAACTTTAGTTAGTTGTTTGTTTTGTATATTATGGTTACTTTGCAAGCATCAAGGAAGCATCATATTGCAAGCATCAATATGTTTATGACATTTTAATATCAGTACTTACCTGCAATTTTTAAGCTCTCCCCCTCTTCTCCCCCAAAAGTTCAGGAGCTACTTATGTGCATTACCATACCAACTAGATAATATTTGTCCTTAGAGCCGTAGCTAAACACTACCTAAATTCTACACCACCCTCCTCCTTCTTAAAAATATTCTGCCACTTTCTTTGTTGTTTGCTTTTAAATGGAGACTAGAGTGTTAGTCTTTGGGAAATTTGGGAGAAATCTTAAGTGTATAACCAAGGAGTATCTGTATCTCTTGTTTTGTACTACTCATCCCTAAATGAAGCAGGAGCCAAAGCCTATCAGATTTTTGATGTCCCACCAAGCAAAGAGCCAGAATTTTCACTGACAGAGCAGAACAGAGCAGATGAATATAGAATAGCAATCTGGAATCCAAGGACTGAAATGCATTGACAGCAAGACTAGTAAAGCCAAATAATAACTGAAAAGAGAAGCTAGGGGAAACCTATAAAAAGAGAGAACAAGCAAATAGGACCAAAATGCTGCATGAGTGAAAAAAGAACAGGAAAAAATATAAAAATTAGAAATTACTAAAAATTGACTGTCAGTTTTATGATGAAGACAGATAATTTAAATAAGGAAAACAATATTTCTGTGTCTGGCATACCTATTAGCATTATGTCTGAAAGCAAAGTCTTAAAATTAATGAAAGTTACTTACTTAATAATAAAATTAAAATGCTGCAGGCCCAGAGAAAAATATTGTCATGCTGAAATGTTTAATGTCCTAAATGCAATCAGTTGAAAGTATCATCCTATTCAAAATTATGGAATAGAGAATTTGTTTTATAAAGGGGAAATTAGTATTTCATCATAAAATAGAATCCAGGAGACTCAGTGTAGACATGCTTCTCAGAAACAAGCTTATTTTAATACTACATGCTTGGCATAAAATGGCAGTTAAGATAGAAAACTAAACAGATTTTATACAGGAAGGAAGACAGACATTCTCTCTCCCCCCGGCCCCCCGCAGGAAAACACACACACACACACACACACACACACACACAGGACTAACCACAAATGCTCGTTTATATGGATTTAAAATAATACTCACTGTTTAATCATTTCTGTTAACATGTAAATTAATGCCAAGACCAGTATCTGACACTTAGTAGGTACTCAATAAATATTTGTTAAATGAATAAATAGATCTATTAAATACCATGAAAAAACCAATATGCAGAGTGTCTTGAGCAGAGTACAAGTCTAATGCCTTAAACGGTATGGAGAAATAATCTGGGCAAGTAAGAGTAATGGACTAGGAATCTGAGGGCCAAGCTTCTAATAACAGTAGTTACCAGTTATCATATACTTATGTTTCAAAAGGCGCTATGCAAAGAAACTTACACTCCTATGAGTTACTTCTGGGCTTACATTTTCTCTTCCACAAAATAAGATAATGGTATAATGTGATTGCCAATTCCTTTACACACTGATTCATGTAAATGCCATGATAATTGTCAGGGGAAAAAGAAAAAACCTCTAGGTAAAGGAATAGTAATGGAAAACAAATATGAGGATATATAAATTACTTGAGATTGAAATTTTAATTCAAAAAATTATAATATATAATGTAACTAGTGAAATTGTTCAGATTCACTAAGTCCAACTTTAAATGTTTTGGATTTGTTAATTGTTTAATTTATGGTCACCCAGGGTTTAGCAACTTTAGTTTGAAATGTACTGCCTTGATTTAACTTTTAAAAACAATTTTGCCTTATGTGGGAACTGGAGTCTCCAGTTCAGGATCTCAAAGTCAAATTGAGAGTTTTGGCTCAAAGACTAAACAGATTGAAATAATTTCTACTAAAAGAATTGAAAGGCTATTGATTTAAAAGGAGAATGATGCTGGTATCATGATGAAGAGCCACAAATATGTGGGTATTTTTTTAAAATAATGATTCAGCATAATTCTACATTGTGCTTAAAATATTATGAGTGAAAACATAGATAGATTATTTTTAGTATGGACTCTCTTGGACATTGTCTTGTATGAAGTTTACTTATGATTTTTTTCCCCTGTAGGCTATCATCAGCACAACCATCTGGGACTTTCCAAGATGTACAAATTTCTATGATGGCACTATTGCCTTAAACTGCAACAGAATTATGTCTTGTTAATCTTGTATCCTTAATGCTTGGCACATAGTAGGTGCTCAATAAATATTTGATGAAATGGATTAAGTAGAGTGCAGAGTTTCAAGCTTTTAAGCATTAGCATAAGAGAAAAAAAATACTATGCTGAGTCAGGCTATATTCAATCTAGCCAGCTCTAAATTCTGACAGTGGCACCAAAGGATATTCTGTGGGAAAAGATGGGGACAGTCCTGCATGATGTTGACCTCAGAGAAGTACTCCAGGTATCCCTGACTCACTTTTTTCCTCAACTTATCTCTCTATTGTCTGTAAAACGATTGTTTAAACTGTAAAGCAATTCATGTTCATTACAGAAAAATCAAAAAATGCAGGCGAATTTTGAAACATACAAAATTTCTCCCATAAGGATAAATCAGTACTAACTACCAGACCCTTTTCTGTTATATATCTTTCCAGATATCTTTTTTTATTGGAAAAAGTTGGAGGGAGAGGAATGTGAGATATGAAGGGAGACAGAGACATGTTTTTAAAATAAAAAGTATATCATTTGGGGGTCTTGTTTTGTATCCAAAGTTTTCTACTTAACATATATTTCCACATCAATAAATTCACTTTTTTACAGATTATTTTTAAATTACTGCATGGTTTCTTTTTGTATAGATGTGTTTAATCAGTCATTTATTATGGATAATAAAGATTGTCTCCAAATTTTGCTATTGCAAACCATCCTGTGATGATCAAGCTCTTCATCTGTTGAACCATTTGTAATGATTTCCTTCTGACTTTTATTAAGCCACTTTGTATCAATCATTCAAGATCCTAAACAATGATGATATCACTAGAAGAATCATATCACAAAGACAAACAGTAAAAAAATAAACAATTTAGCATTTTCTATTTGTAAGAATCTTAGTTACCAAACTTTTATGTAAAGGATGTTCATTATGATTAAAACCTTATTACTTCAGAAATATGGAAGTAGAGTGTCCCCTTATTTTAGAAAAGTCAGATCTTTTACCATCTCCTGATCATGCCACACTCAGCTTCCCACCTCTGAAAATCCATATATCTTTTGATACAATATTCTTCCCTCTCTTCACTTCTCCAAAACCTCTTTAACCCAGCTGAAGACCCCAGTCTCCTACAGAGACTCCAAGATCAGCCCAAATCACCTTGATACTTTTAAATTCCAGTGCAATGGCATAAAATAAACTACCCTCCTCCCTTGGTCCCTACCCTCTCCTTACTCCAGTATCATGAAGAGACAATTGTGGAGAGACACTACCTGGGCGTGGTATCATTTATTGCCAAATAGGTTATGAAATTTGTTAAATAACTTAAATCATAGAAGACAGGGATGCTCTTTTAGCATAATAGGTCTAAGGTATTATACAAAAAGAAATAACATTATTGTAATTAAGTTAAAGAGAGAAATATTGATTTTTTCATGCATACTAGAAGGAAAACTTTGAAGGAAATTATATTTTTCAGTGGTTTTGTTTTTAGTTGATTAACAGAAAAGTCATTTGCTCCTTCCCAACATCTAATCACAGAATAAGAATGCACCTGTTCTCTATTCCCAAGGGAGTCAGCAGACAGACCACAGCCCACTCCTCCCCTCTGCAAAGCTTCAAGAATAGGCGTCCCTGACAAGCAGCTGACATTTGCAGCCACACACACAAAATCACTGCTAGGGAAGGAAATGTGCTTATTTCTGTTAGAAGAGTTGATGGACCACAGAGAAAAGGGGAGGGGAGAAGGAGATATTGCAAAAAGGGGTTAAAGGGCTTAGAAATGATAAAGAAGGAGAAGAGTAGAGCACAAAGGACTCATTCATGTGGGACATCCTCTGAAGGCTTAAGAGCAGTCTTGGGAACACATCCCTTCCAAGGCCTGGTAATGTGGCTTCACTCCTGGGATTGAATAGGGAGCAAAGGAGGTAAACTAGGAACGACGTCCAATTTCTTTCCCTCTTCCCTTCTCCCCCCACTGCAAACTCTATGCAGCTTTGTAATAACTACCTAAATCCTGTGGGAAAGACCTTAGCCTTCATCGAGATCCACTGTGTATTTGATTCACACTAAGATGATATTCAGCTGGGCCTCTACTAGCCTAAACAGTGTTTTGTGTGAATTAGAAAATGTCACTAATAGGCAGAGGGAGTTCATGGGCTCATGGCTTGGCAAGGGGATGACCCCATCCTCCCAGTAGATATAAATTCACTCCAAGTCATCCAGCTGGCTGAATGGAGCCCAGAATGCATTTCAGCCCTACTTGTCCTTTGACAGGATACCTTTATGCAGGCAGGGCACAGCACACACAACCTTGTGTCCACCAGGTAAAGCCTGTTTCCTCACCCTTTGCATATGGAGTGTTCTGCCACCTGTGTTGACCAATAGAATATGGTGGAGGTGATGTTATGTGACTTCCAAGGCCAGGCCTTAAGAGACTTTTTACCTTTTGTGTTTAGCCTCTTGGAATGTTGCTATGCCATGAAGAAGCCCAGGGTGAAAGACCATGGAGAGAGGCCCAGCTGTCCCAGATGCTCAGCTGAGCTCAGACCCCAGCCGACCACCCGTTGAATGCAACTTTGTGACTGAGCCCAGGCAGACAACAGCAGAAGAACCATCTGGCCAACCCAGTAAATCATGAGAAGTATTCATTTGTTGTTGTTTTAAGCCACTACGTTTGGGGGAGTTTTTTAAGTTATTTAACAGTTTCATCTAAATTTGATCTCTCAACAGGAACAAGCACCTTTTATACTTCTGCTCCCTTTGTACTCTCCCAGTTCATACAGAGAAAACTTTTGAAATGCAAAGGTTTGGATTTATTGGAATTTTGAAGTCTAAACCTTGAATGCGCAAAACATATGCCATAAACCTTATATTTTGAAGAATATGTGCTCAGTTGGAGCTAGTTTTCTCTTCCCACCCCAAATCTTAGTAAAATGTGTGCAGAATGAGGAAAGAGAAGATAGGCGAGGTGGGCTGGGGGTGAGGGCATTGGGAAAATGCCTGAGAAGAAGCCCTGTAACCTGGCTGAACAGAAATGCCATATTGCACCATTCACAGAATGGTGTGCAGAATAAGATGTGCAGAAATGCAAACTTGACGCTAAGAGCCAGACTGGTGAGGCGACTCTGAGAGCAGAAAAGAAGCTGGCTTCATAGACCCTAACCCGGAGAACAGAAAGACCCCCAAGTTTATTCCTTGCCTAATGTTAAGTAAGAACAGAAAACACTTCTAAAAGGCATCTTGAGGCAGACGGGCCTGGTACAGCCCCAAAGCCCTCTTGGGCCCCAGGAAGACTCAGGGAGGCCCCAAAATGTTTTTCAATATAAGTAAGAATAGATGTGAGAAAGAAATTACCCTTAGGTATAGATATGGAGAAATAATTTTACATTAAGTTTGTTGTATATCTGATTCTGTCTTCAGAGCTATCACCCACTGCAAGGCCTTCCATAGTAATAAGCACAAAATGATGCAAAAGAAATCTATATTGAATGTTCAGCCTCCATGGGATTTTCTTTGGTCTCTTATCTTACAAAAGCTCATTCTGTCATTGCCATTTCATATAGAAAGTATGTTATTCACAACTCATGTCTTCTATAAGCTTTCTTCAATGAAGATGGTAATGATAATACACATTCCTTTTTAGTTCCATCCCTTCCCTCCACAGTAAGTTTTTCCATTCCCTGAAACACCATTTCTCTCCCTTATCCCAAACCCCTCAAATGAAAAAGAATGATGGATAGGAAAACATGTATGACGTTAGTGGGAGGAGACAGTAGGGCAGGAATCCAGAAGTCTGTGGTTTATGTCACAAAAAAACACTGGTAAGTGCTTTGGATGATAAGGAATTTGCTTATAACCTGTTGCAGTGACTTGATATTCTTGTACTGAAAAAATTTTACTTCCTACTTTGACCTGTGATGTGGGGCAGGGAGAACATTTACTGAGTAATATCTTTGTACCAGGAATTATTCCTGCATTATCTAATTTAGTCTCCATAAAAATCCCTGTCATCTTTCAGGTGAGGAGATCTCAGTAAATAGCTCAAAGATGCACAGCTGATAGAGGTGGAATGTAAAAGCAGGTCTGTCAGACCCAAATACCTGTGTTCTATAAAATACATCATGTCAGAGAAGTTGTAAAATCATTTTGCCTTGAATCCAAGGGTGAATAATTTGGCATCTTCAGCTTGTCTTTAAGCATTTGTTGACAATTTCTATTTTCACAGTTTCTATTCCATTCATGTAATGATAACATGTGGAAAAATTAAGCAGTAAGATTTTTTTTCACATATAAATCTTAAAATATCTTCAAATATAATAAAACCAAAATTGTTAATTTTGTTTCATATGAATCTTTCTTTAAATATAAGATTCTGGGGCTTCCCTGGTGGTGCAGTGGTTGAGAGTCTGCCTGCCGATGCAGGGGACACGGGTTCGAGCCCTGGTCTGGGAAGATCCCACATGCCGCGGAGCAACTGGGCCCGTGAGCCACAACTGCTGAGCCTGCGTGTCTGAAGCCTGTGCTCCACAACAAGAGGCCACGATAGTGAGAGGCCCGCGCTCCGCAATGAAGAGTGGCCCCCACTTGCCGCAACTGGAAAAAGCCCTCGCACAGAAACGAAGACCCAACACAGCCAAAAATAATTAACTAATTAATTAAAAATGAATATCTGCTTAAAATAAATAAAAAGATGCTATGAAACAATGTCATACCAAAAAGCAAACACACTGATTTCTACAATCAAAACATTGAGGATTCCAGGATCCTCTAGATAACTCAGGAGGATAAAAGAAGGTATAAAACTAACTCAGTACAGTGCTCCATTTAACAATAGGTGCATGAGTTGTTCATTTAGTACTTTAAGTACAACAAGGATTTCCCAAAAATGAATTGTTAACATTTTGGTGTGATTGTAAACCGTAAACTGGTAACATATTTTAAAACATAAACAAAATTCTCCAAAGTAATGCTTCATCATATTTAATAGTATAGTTTTATCCATTTAATTATTACTAGAAAAATAGAAATAAACTACCTCCAAATTGATATTTTGACATTAAAAATAAGCGTCTCTTACTTTTAAGTGATACCTATACTTTAGTTGAAAGTGAAATACTTATAAAGACTTTTGGACCCGTTGGTCCAAATCTATCTCTTGACAAAGTAAAAACATAAAGTGAGAAGTACAATAAAGTTCATTAATATAAAAAATGAAATTGTGAGTTTTGTAACTTAATTGTATTGGAGCCCATACAAACACACTAGATAGATGGAATTGCAGTGATGGACTGTGTTTAAGGAATCATTCTAGAAGAGTATAATATAAAACTATTCAGTGAAAAGGTAGAATGAAATAAAAATCCTCAAGCAAAATGTATTTTATAAAATCTCAGTGCATTTTCAAAATAACTTTTCATTTTTAAAGATTGTCCAAAACAAAAATTCTTGGGACAGCCTGTCAATTGGTTTTATGGAATTTGACCTTTTGTAGCATCACAGAACATAATGAACTAGACTGACTAGTTTTGCCATTTTTTTTCTTAATAGCATTTAAACACTTCCATAGTTTCATAGAAATCAGGAAATAATGTCCCAGACCACACACAAGTAGATGAATTATAAAGGACTGAAAATTATATTACTTTTAAGATATTTTGCTTAGGTATAATAATGGCAGTAATTGTGTAGCACCTTTTGCTTTTTATTGTTTTTACCAAATATTGAGCAGTTTCAAAAGAACATTTATTAAATATGTGCAAAATATAAAGAACCACAATGAAATGAACAGCTCTCTACCCACCACCTACTTAAAGAGAAAGAATATTACTCTGATATTCCCTGTGGGACCCTATCAGGTCCTAATCCTTCTCAACTTGGAATTTTGTGCTAATTATTGTCCTGCTTTTCTTTAGTTTTGCCACATATGTTTGTATGCCTAAACAAAATAATGGCTAATTTTGTACATTTTTGAACTTTATATATTACGGAAATATATGTGTAATATTCTGCTACTTGACTTTTTTGCTGTGTAGACAATATTCATACGTATTTTTGCATGTAGCTGTAAATAATTTATTTTCACACTGTATCAGGTTTATCCATTCTGCTCTTGATGAACACTGGAAAAATTTCCAGGTACATGTGTGAGAGAGAAAGAGATCACAAACAGTGCTGCTAAAAACATTCTTACACTTGCCTTCTGGTACATGTGAAAGATCTGCTCTTGGATAAACACCCAGGAGTAAAATATCTGGGTTATAGAAAATTTACCATATAGTGCCCAGTTGTTTCTCAAAGTGGTTATATAATACATCCCCATGGTTTTGATGGCATGCTCCTTTACTGAACTATACATACGCATATAATTATATATATATAAATAACTCTTTTTATATATGTATTACTTCTTTTCTGAAAATAATTTTATATACTAGAAATCTAAACACTATTAGTGCTGCTTTTTCAAAGAACCAGGAATTGTGAAAGATGTGGTTGATTGGGAATTTTTGTTATTTGTTGCCAGGAAACAAAATATTACGGAAAAAATGAGAAGAATGTTTCAGTTATGTCTTAACAGATGGAAAAACAAATGTATTTATCTTTCACTTGCCTTCTATTACACTACGGATGTCTTCGTTTCTAGGACTGAAATAGGCATTCACTCTATTCTCAATCTTGGTCTTTGGTCTAAATAAGTGCAAGGGCTTATTGCTGACATTCAAAATAATGTGTTATACAAGAAACCAGTTTCAGGGTTGGAAGGAAAGCTGTACTTCTTTAGCTATAACTTCTAAGAATCATCGAAATGGGAACACTGGAAAAGATTCCAATATCTTTTGGTCTCCTCCATAACTTTTTTGGTACATTTTTTTTCTCTTGTAAGACTTCTCTACTTTTTATTTATTTATTTATTGGGAAAGAGCTCAGTAATTTATGGTGTTTTTTTCATCAATTTTTATTGGCGTATGCTTGCTTTACCATGTTGTGTTAGCCTCCACTGCACAACAAAATGAATCAGCCATCCTCATACAGATATCCCCTCCCTTTTGGACTTCCTTCCCATTTAGGTTACCACAGTGTATTAGGTAGAGTTCCCTGTGCTATACAGTAAGTTCCCATCAGTTGTCTGTTTTATAACAGTTCTCTACTTTACGTTGAAGAGTGTTCATTAACTGCCCAACTGGGTATATTTCAAATACTCTAAAAGTTTGGACTTTACTTAACTAAAAATCCTCTGGGTACAATACCACCAGAAGCACATGCTTCTCATCTACATCTAATAAGGTTTCTTTAATCAGTGCAGGCCTATAAAAACATGTTGTTCTTTAGAAGGAACATTTTGTAAATGCCAAAAAAAGTTTTCTTTTTTACTCTCTTTGGTCAACATTCTACTCTTCAAAGCTTCCTAATCTTATAAGAACTCCAAATTATTTAAATTAGAATCAAGCAAATGGTAATATTATCTTGAAAGTTCCTTGAGTGGTACTCTCCCAGATCTTGTGCTCAGTTGGTTAATGTGTGTACCCCTGGTGGTCTCTTGCACTAGGACAAGAAAGCTGCAGAACCCTATTTTGAAATTAAGGTACAGTGGCCTAGCTATTTCATGATGTGTTCATTCCAATGGGGCAATGTACTCACTAATATACATTACTCACTAAGGTACTCACTAAGAAGCATTTATAATATGCTTTATAAATACTAATCAAGTAACCAGAGTTATTTATAAGAAATCATTGCTATTAACCTAATGAAGAATAATTGGGGCTTCCCTGGTGGCACAGTGGTTGAGAGTCCGCCTGCCGATGCAGGGGACACAGGTTCGTGTCCCGGTCCGGGAAGATCCCACATGCCGCGGAGCGGCTGGGCCCGTGAGCCATGGCCGCTGAGCCTGCGCGTCCGGAGCCTGTGCTCCGCAACGGGAGAGGCCACAACAGTGAGAGGCCCGCATACCGGGGAAAAAAAAAAAGAATAATTGGACATTAAATGTCATGATAAGAAGTATATCACAGGTCTCTACAAAAATTAAATGGAGAATTGCAGAAAGTTTTTTGAGATTTCCAAGCGAAATATATATGGGCCCTAAATTATTTGGTCACCGTTATTCCTTGGATGATCAAGGGCTACTCAGTGCAGAGACACTTTCTAACCTACTATCAAATATTGCAAAGCAAGCATATCAGCCATTAAAAAATCAAACTTCTTAAGCTCAAATAATAATGATACTAAGAGTGAATAGTAATGAGTGTGTATTATGTGTACTAAGCATTTTATGCACCTTATTTCATTTAATTTGCACAAAAACCCTACGAGGTAGGTAGTAGTATTACCATGTTTCAGGTGAGGAAACTGATATTTGGAAGATTATGTAAGCTACCCAAGGCTACAAAGCCGTTGAGCAGCAGAGTGAGGATTCAGCCCATGCAGGCTGTTATAGAAGCTTGTGTCCTTAATTACTGTATAATTCGGAATACTCTAATATTATGAGTTTTCCATTAGGAGCTTCCTTCTCACAGCTAAGAACTCTGATGGTCCAAACACTAGGTGTATATACTTACGTTTGAATGAAATGCCTACTTTGTACACTATGCTGTGGGGAGTGATATAAGGACTTACTATCCCTCTCCCCAGGGAGCTTACAGTGTTGATGGGGGGATAAAATGTAAACACAATACATATAATCAAAAGCAAAATATGGCAAGTGCCTTAAGAGACATACTGCGGTGATGCACAAAGGAAAGAAATCCTGTTGGCTAGAGGGACAAGAAGTGTCTTTGTAAAGCAGGTGATATGAATCTTTTGAGGAGCAGGAAAGTAGAAAGTCAGGATTTTGGACAAAGCAGGCCCTGCAGCTAAAAGCTTAAGGCATGTTGTAGGCCAGCCCTGTTCTATTTTAACCTGGTTGGGCTAGGACAGGTTATGTATTAAGAAGACCTAGATGTTGGGGTGAGGAATTTGTGCTAACTTATTAGACAGGGAGAGCCATTGAAGGTTTGAAGCAGGAAGGATATCATTCATTCAACAAATATCTTAGGAGTGTCAGTATGTGCCAGGCACCGTGCTAGATGCTATGGTGAACAAGACCAGCCCATTCCTTGCCCCATAGCTCCTACAGGCCAGTGGGGGAGAAAGACGCTAATTTTCACTCTCACTGAGAAAGTGATGACTGTGTACAAAACAGGAGCAAAGACTGAGTAGAAACGAGTTTTAATGCTTTGGTTTGTATTTCCACTATTACCTTTTTTTAAAAAAGTTTTGTTTTAGAATAATTTTATATTCTATTAAAATTTATTTTAAAATAGTATTATGTAATGATCTTTTTCTGTTTTTGAAATGTGCTTATATAATTCCTCTGAACTTCACTGAGTATATTCACAGATATGCAAAATATTTTCTTGATAATGATTTCTAATAAAGGTTTTTTTTTTTTTGCTCATAAAGGATTTTCAAAATCCATCTCTATTTTTCACTATTAAAATTGCTATTTAACCATTTAAAGGATATCATTCCATGTCAGAACTCTGTGGGATAAATTTCAGAAAGACTAAAGCCACTTTTTACAGATAGGTTCGTTGCACAATACAAACTGCTACTGTTACTAAATAGATATACATGTTGAAGGGATGTCTTTGGAACTTTTAAATTTGACTCTGATCCCTCTGAATACAGCAAATCACAAGGTTCCATTTGAGTTGGAAAATTTTGTAATGACCAAAAAAGTATTACAAATATAGGAAAGTCAGTTTAAAAAGAGGTCCACAGGAAAGGTATATAAACTAACTGCCCAACTATGATCAAACACCTTCATGAAAAGAATTTTATGGTAAGACCTACTTGTATTAGAAGTTTTTATAGGCTTAGAAATGTAAAACTCAGTTGTTCTTGAAACTGAGAAAGTAAAGAAGATTACTGAATTTATCCTGACGTAATAATGTCTCAGGAGAAAATTGCAGTAAGGTGCTTGGGGATACAGACTGACATGTGGTGGCAGTGGTGAGGAAGGGTCCGTTAAGAGGAAGAAATCAGATTGCAGGCGAACTTTGAAAAAATGTAAATGGGATATACTGATGCTTAGTTTCCTTTAAACATCTCAACACATGATACTGACAAATGTGGAGACAGCTGGCAAAACTGTATGTGTTAATTGCCAACATTATATAACTAATATTTACTATAAAAAAGTTCCCCCAAATAATTTTCTTTCATCATCAGATAGCCATACACATCTAGCATTCTTTATGTTTTGAAAGGTATATCTTTTCTTTCTCCCTTCAGGATCAAAATATAAAGTTTTATGTTCCCTACTATACCTTCTTTAAGAATAGTATAAGTATTAAACATTTTGTTTATGCAAATAAATCATATCCTCATGAGAGAAAGAGCTCCTCAGAAAAACCTTCCTTTTGTCATTGTTTCCATGCCAATGTATTTCATTCCACTGTTTACTTGTCCTGAAATTTCACAGCAGCAGAAATTCTACTATACATTATACTTTTATCTGGTATTGATTAAGAATATCTTTGATTGCAATTTACCAAAAATATCTGACTAATAGTGACTTAACAAATAGAGGTTTATTTTCTCACGTAACAAGTCTAGAAGTAGATGGTTCCGGCCTTTGGATTAGCTACTCAGCAATATAATCAGTAACTTCATTCTATTTTTCTGCACCACTGTCTTTGGCATGTTGATTTTTCTTCCCCTGGTTGTCATATCAGGGTCACAAAATGGTCACTGCCGGCCAGCAATATATACATGCTTAAGGCAGGACAGGATGAAGAGAGGGGCTCCCAGCTACTTGTCTCTTTCTGTCAAAAAGGCAAAAGCTTCCCCAGAAGCCCCCTTAGTGACTTCTCCTTACATCTCAAGGCCACTACAAGTTTCAAAGGGGGCTGGAAAAGCAGGGAACAAGATTCTCATGATTGATTTAGACCATTGCAGGGATGGATACACTGACACTTTAAAGAAAATCATTACTTCTGTCAGCAAAGAAGACGGGTGAATGGATATTTGGTAGGGAGTAAAAAGGGTCTGTCTAAATGCCCTAGGTCATTTGGAATAATGTAAAATTCTTAAAGACTGGGATTGTGTCTATTCTCTTCCTTCTGTATAGGACTTAAATCATAACAAAAATAGCTGAACCTAAATCCTGTATTAGATATAGATGTAGATATGATATATATACTATATTCTATATACTAAGGCAATATCTCCAAATCTCACTCAGTTGTACAAATAGGAGAGGTACTATACAAAACTAGAGGGTTATATATAGATGTGTAACTATAAACTCAGATCCAAGCTGAACTGAAACGTTATGTAATTTATATCAGCCTTTTACCTGGTGTCTATTATGTATTTGCAACATATGTATTACGTAACATATTTTATTTAGTCTTCCCAACAACCCTGCTAGGTGGTTATTGACCTCATTTTAAGGATTAGGAACTGAGAACATTGAGAGTTTAAGTAACTTGTTCAAGGTCCCCCATGTCATAAGCAATGGATCTGAAATTTGGAATAGACGTCTTTTTTCCCCAAAGCCACGCTTGCATATAGTACACACACCTCCACATGCTGCTTAATTCATTGAATGAATGAAAGCTTTCCTCATTTTATAATGTTGCTTTGTTTTACCCTTTTTCATTTCTACCTTTCTCACTGGGGACTTAGGTAAATAAATGATAGGTGGAAACAAGAGCAGATTATAGAGAGATGATAAAATAATGACAGGTCAGATTATTAAGAGAGACAATGTTAAGAGTGAGGGGAATCAAAGGGTAGAAGAAAAGCCAAGAGAAAAACTTGGGATTATGAAGGGACCAAACAGGAAAGGGGGGAGGGAAGGGAGTTAATACCAACTGGTATTTCTCTGGGCTGCAGACTGATGGAACGGCAGTATCCCACGCCATGTCCCTGTTTTCTCTGATCACTGGCCAAGCGTGTGGCTTGGCATTGTGTATCTAACAGTTAGCAGGGTTCTGGGAGAGGCCCATGTTAGTGACTGAATTACACTTTCCGGAGCTATTCTTGTGTTCTAAGCCTCCCCTGAAGGTCTTTTATGGTTAATTTCAAACCACATAAATAGTTAACTCTTCTTTTAGTTACATTCCAGAAGCCTGTTCTCAAACAAGCACAAGTTAATACTCTAAATTTCAGTAACCACGAACTGATATTAATCTGCCCTAATGTCAATGTGTTCCTCCTCTTCAAGTGTATTTAAAACATGGCTATGCAAAAGGCCGTGCCCATTTCGTGGCTACTTTTACCTTACTATTCTTGTAGCACAGACTCTCAGATATGATAAGGAGCTTAAGGTCTTTACCACTCAGCCAATCCTTCAATCCACCTCTCCCTGCCTCCACCAACCCGCCCTTTTTTAAACATCCTTCAAAGTTGTCTTTAGCTATATTTGAATACTTCTAGTCCAGGAACCTCACCACTTTTCCAGGTAGTCCTTTCCATCTTTGGACGACTCTGACTTCTAGAGAGTGCTTTCTTATTTTGCCTGTCAGCATAAGTGAGGTATTCCACAGTAATAAAATGCCCAAAATGTCAGTGACTTTTTTTTTTTTTTAACAACAGAGGCTTACTTCTTGCTTACACTGTATGCCTAACACAGGTCAGATGGCTCTACCACTCATCAGTTTCCATCTGGGATCTGGGCTGATGGAGAAGCCCCTCTCTGGGACATTGCAGATCTCATGGCAGAGGAAAAGAGATAGTGGGGAATCCATGCTGGACCTTAAAGTTTTCACATTTTGTTAGCCAACACAAATCATATGGAATCCTCCCCCAGAGAGGGACAAGACGGGAAGAGAGACACCCCAGAGGAAAGCAGCATATATTTTGAATAATGCTGCACTCTACCACATAGATTGAGTCAAAATCCTTTTCCTACTAACATCTAACCTATGGTCCTTGCTTATTGCCGTTCCCTCCTACCAGTTCTACAAATGTTAGAAAACTGCAGCCAGGGTTCCTTTGAGTTGTCTCCTTTCTAGTCTAATCAGCTCCAATTCCTTCATCAACCTACTCCCTGTATTTAGTGGCCTCTCCTACCGTCATCTTCAGAGCCTATTCAACCGTCTTAGGTCCCCTGGTGAGAAAATTACTGGTTTATGCTCCAAAGGAGAGCAACCCCTGACACACTGCCCTTTAGGATGATGGGTTCTGCCTAGTGCCGAGCGTTCTAGACTTAAAAAAAAAAAAAAATTGTCTTAAACAATACCTTATCTAATGGCTCTCCAGTTTTTTCATCGGCTCAGACCCTTAAGCTTTTCACAAACTTCCAAGCCTTTTTGCTACTATACATCAGAAGGTGGAGATCTTTGTGTACTTCTAGAGAGCAGATGTCACACATTCCTGACTATATTTTAGTTAACTTAGCAATTTGAAGAAAGCTGCAAATGGGAGGAAAAAAATAGTTGCACTGGCAAAGTTGTCCAAACTTCCTATCATTGCATAGGACTGGTTCAAAATGTGGGCTGTGGAAACGATTAATCTTAGATCAAACCTGATGCCACTATATACTACCTATGTGACCTTGAGCAAGTTACTTAACCCTGAGCTTTTATTTCCTCATCTAAAGAGATAGAGATAATAATAGTTATATTCTTCTTGTGGTTGTTGAGAGAACTTCATGACACAACAGCGGAGCTCAGTAAATATCTTCTCTTGTTACCACACTGTGGTCCCGGCACTCAGACTTATCTCTGCTGTCACTCAAGGACCAGGTCCTCCAGCATCCCCTAAGCACACTACACATACCTTTCTCCTCTCCCCAAGTCCTCCTGGCCTCTTGCAACCTCTCATTCCCGAGTTGGCATTATCCAAGCTTAACCTGTATCTCTCAAAGTGTTGGCTAGGAATAAGCTGCACTGGAATCATCTGGAGGATCACTTGGCCCTATTTCAGATTTTACTGACAAAATTAGAATATGGAATTGGTGAGCCTACATTTTAACAAGCTCCAGGTGTGTGCTACCAGATTAAATACAGAATTTTCAATTAACTTTTTTTTTTTTTTATGTTGGGGGTAGGAGTTTACTAATTTATTTATTTATTTTTGCTGTGTTAGGTCTTCGTTTCTGTGCGAGGGCTTTCTCTAGTTGTGGCAAGCGGGGGCCACTCTTCATCGCGGTGCGCGGGCCTCTGACTATCGCGGCCTCTCCTGTTGCGGAGCACAGGCTCCAGATGCGCAGGCTCAGTAGTTGTGGCTCACGGGCCTAGTTGCTCCGCGGCATGTGGGATCCTCCCAGACCAGGGCTCGAACTGTGTCCCCTGCATTAGCAGGCAGATTCTCAACCACTGCGCCACCAGGGAAGCCCCTCAATTAACTTTGAAGTTCAGATAAACAATGAGTAAATTTTTTTAGTATAAGCATGGCCCATGCAATATTTTGGACATGTTTATAGCAAAATTATTCGTTATTTAACTGAAATTTAAAATTAATTGCATTGCAATTTTTAATTGCTGAATCTGGCAGACCTATCCCAGGGATTCTGATGTTTACTAAATTTGAGGACCACCGGTTTAAGAGATTTGGCAAAAATGTCAAATTCAACCTTGTAAGTTCCCCCTTAAGGGAAAAAAAAAATAAAAAAACAAGCCCGCAGAAATAATCTAGGTATCTCACAAGTCCCCAAAACAAATATGCAGAAGAGCAAGGGTACAGTCTTTTCTTCTTCAGAATATGTTGCCTTCTGTTCCAGCAGCTACAATAAGCAAAAGTAGACAACCCAGCAGCCAGAGAAGACGCCACATCTTTATGTCTCTCATACTATTCTGTATGTAGCTTTGGGCTGGGCTTTAACTATCTCCTCTCTCTCTCTCTTTTGTTTTCTTTTTTGGTTGTTTTTTCAGGGTTTTTTTTTTTTTTTTGGCTTTTTTTGCTCTAAGATCCCCGTACTCATCTTCCATTGGGCACTTCCTCTTTCACTCTCCCAGAAGGCATCTAGGGTGCATCTTCCTCTGTCTGCCCCAACTTCCCAAATATCAGAATACTTCACCACATAGCCAATTTTCTCCTAATATTTCAGTACAGTCTCTCTCAATTTCAGTCCTCTGATGAAAACTTCCTAACTCACAATCCATTCTCTTTTATGTGCAATATAGTAATGCATTGTGTTTGTATGGTTTGTATTTACGAAGTCCTTAAGGTAAACATTATCTTAGTTGATTTTCACAATAACCCCATAACCTAAGGAGATGAAGCACTGAGGCTCAGAAAGTTTAAGAAAAGCTAGGACAACAGTCTGGGGCTTTTAATTCCTAGAACAAGACCCTTTTCATTCATTGGTCATTTTAGGACAGTGGTTAAAGCATAGCTGTGGGGCCTTGGACAAGTTTGTTTATTTTAACTTCTCTAAGCCTCCATTTCCTCATTTGTAAACCTAGGTTAACAATAGTACCTACATCGGGGGAACTTGATTTAATGGGATGATCCAAGTCTTAGCACGGTGACTACATGTTGTCAACACTTAGGAAATATTAGCCATTATTAAAACTATACTTTGGGCTATTTCCTTTCCAGACCCAGCTCTTCTCAGTGTTGTGTTTAGTAAATAGAGACAGAAAATGGGAAATTTAGACTAAAATTGGCACAAAGAGAAGTATCAATAGCTGTACAAGGAGGTAATGATGACCTATGCCACTTTTTCTCTTAGCAAATACTTCCTCTTTCATACTAACCCCCTCCCTGAACTCCAACAATTTTATGTTTATGTACAGTTAAAAATATAGCCTTTAGAAACTAGACTTGACAATTCAGAGAATAACTGGTTGAAATATTAGGGTCTTTAGTCAAGAGCAGGAACTAGAGTGTAGTACCAAGAAGATTAATTTTAATTATTTGCATCTTGTCTAACTTTTGCATTTATACTAGCCTCGTTCACTTTTCTTTTGCTCCACAGTAATTACAGTATCCAGGGCCAGCTATTTGGAGACACAATATTGTTACTATGTTCATCTTTTTTTCCCATTAGGATCTTTTTATGTTAATAAGCAATGTGATATCTTGATATCCCCAATGGATGAAATAGAATGCCCCATACACGGGTGACCTCAAAGTAGTTTTTTGCATTGCCTCTATTAAAACTATTTTCTTCAGAAAATACTCAGGCAATGTTGCTGTGGGTAATGGGAAATAAATGGTGGGTTTTGGGGCTTCCCTGGTGGCGCAGTGGTTGAGAGTCCGCCTGCCGATGCAGGGGACATGGGTTCGTGCCCCTGTTCAGGAAGATCCCACATGCCGCGGAGCGGCTAGGCCCGTGAGCCATGGCCGCTGGGCCTGCGCGTCCGGAGCCTGTGCTCCGCAACGGGAGAGGCCACAACAGTGAGAGGCCCACGTACCACAAAAAAAAAAAAAAAAAAAAAAATGGTGGGTTTTGTACAAGAATAATGCACATCAAACTATTGAACAAGGAAAAGAGAGGCTACCTAGACCAGCAGGTCTCAAGTTAGGGTCACCGTACAAAGCAAAGAAGTTCTCTTTTCATGACTGGATGAGCACTTGTATTACTGTTGCCTTCATCTTTAGAGGCAGCACACAACTATCCCAAAGAAAAACAAACAACATGCTTGAGGCACAGCAGAGCAGACTCCTCCAAAAACTTTTTTGAAAGAATTTGATATCTGATCCTTTTTGGAAAGCCTAAAAGTGATCATCAGTGAGAAAAATTAGCATTTTATAAGACTTTGTTATGTTTATTTTTGGCTTATAGTTTTGTTTTGAACTATAGTTCTAGAAAGGTAGAGGATAGGTGGATATCATAATCTTTGTTTGTTTAGAAACTCTAAAGGTCTTAATCAAATTTAGATTAATGCTGCATAGAGATTACTTGACTTTTGCCATTGAGATAGAGGTATCATGAGCCCCTTACTCCTCTATCTGGAGAATACTGATGTTTTTCTTCTAAGACATGGAATTTGTCCGTTTCATTGCTCCTTCATGTCTAACAGGTTAGATTATGCACAAGAATTCTACATGGGCTCTCCCATGAAAACCACCTTGGAAACCTCCAGTGACTCAAATGCTCTGTCTTTGAATGGTACCAGGAAGTAGAATATACCTGGGGCATATCCTGACCTTTCTCTGCCTACTGGGGTTCTAACACTTTGGTGAGGCCCATTTTATTTGCTATCTTGTCGAACAGTCCAATTTCACAAATAGTGAGTAAGCAAGTACCATGTGCAAGGTATTCATTCAGCAAATATTTTCAGCCTCTACTAGGTATCGTGCATGTGAGATGTACTTACAAGAAAAAGAGGAGAAAGAGATAAAGAAGAAGAGGGAGGAGGAAGAGGAAGAAGAAGAAACCATTCCTTCTTTCAAGGAACTTCAAACCTTCCTGAGAAGAAGACATGTGACCATAACAGGAATGCAATTTATGTGTTGCCTCCATGTGCTGAGGGTGAGAGGGGGTAGATCCTTGAAGGAAGAACATGGTGCTACTAGAAAAAAGGAAAATGGATGCTGGGCAGGCAAAAACTACTGCTGAAAGACACAATCTGAGACGTTACCCTAGGGAAAGGTAGGACTTTTATTCACGTTGAGGCACAGGCAGTAGAAAATATATGGACTTGGGAATTAAACATAATTTTGATCTTGTTTTTGCCAACAAGCTGTGTGACCTTGAACATGCTATTTGGCCTCTCTGAGCCTCATCTCCAAAACAGGAATTGTGATGCCTAGCTCTAAGTGTTAATGTAAACATCTGCTCAAGCCTCTAGTCAGTCTCAAATAATGACCCAGAGTGTTTGGTGCCAACACTTAGCAATGAACTTGGGCAAGATACTGAACCTGTCAGTGCCTCAGTTTCCACATTGGACAATGGGAATGCTAATACTAGCAAACCTACCTCCCACGGTTGCTGTGAGAATTAAATAAGTTAATTATGTAAAGTGCTTGAAAGAGTGCCTACACACGGTAAGCCCTGTGATCATTTGCTATTATTACCAAGTGTTTAATGATCCAATATGAGCCATTAAATTAGCATCCTGCCCGGATAGCAGACACCCAGTAAGCTTTTTTAAAATGAAATATAGAGCACTGTGCTAAACGTTGTCAGAGATATAAACTTGTATTTTTAGAGAAGACAAAGAAGGAAATGATAGCCTAGTTGTAAATAATATTCATAAGTAACCATGACAAAAACAGCATGTGATAATATTGCAAGAAAGAACACATAGTTCAGAAATACAGGAGGTCAGGAAGAAAACAATACAAATGAAGGAATTCCCTGGCGGTCTTGTGGTTAAGACCTGGCGCTTTCACTGCTGTGGACCTGGGTTTGATCCCTGGTTGGGGAACTAAGATCCCACAAGGTGCGTGGTGTGGCCAAAAAAATTAAAATAAAAAAATATATATTTTAAAATTATATATATATATATACTTATATATGTGTGCATATGTATTATATATATAAACTATGATGGAGATATTCCCTAGAAGCATGGGAGCGTAGGGGAAGGAAAGGATGTATTTTCCTGGGTGGAAAGAAAAAATAATGATCTGTTGAGTCAGCAACGCAAGGATAAATAGGCTATTGCTGGGTGGACTAATATAAGGAAGACATTCAAAAGCATTGAAACAGGAGAGGGCTGTGTGTGTTACAGAGAAAAGCGAATCATTCTTGGAAGATTGGTCATAAGGTGTTAACCTGGGGCCATCACTTGACTGATGGAGATACAAAGATGAATAAGACGTGTAAGAAGTCTTTTAGGATGATGCAGGCTGGAGATTGTTTTTCATGTTCCTTCTTCCTTGCCTTCCTCCTATCCTTCCTCCATCCTTTCTTCCTTTGAAATAATACTTATTAATACCTGTAATATGCTAAAGAATGTGTCTTCCCTTATATCACTGCTTACTTGACATAGCTTTGGCATGTGAGAAGTGACATGATAAAGATTTTTCCACGTTACAGTGAGCCCTCCTTCCCCCCAGATGAGTCGCTTTCACTAAATACCTTGCTTGTGCAGTTATCTTCTCTCACTCTCAGGTCCCTGGCCCTGGCCAGCAGGGACAGTATACAATTCTTTTTACAGTCCATTGGGCTTTATACGGAGTAGGCAGGCAATAAATACTTGCAACATTGAATTAATTTGCTTTGAGACTTTAAATGCTCTAGAAGTTATCCTCTTCACAACTTGGTGGCAAATTCTTTCAGGAGCTGAAAGTTGGCTTTTTTTTTTGAGGAAGTGTAAGCTTGTAGAGATTCTTTCTCTCTGGTTTGGTAGCATCTACATGCTGATTTTTGGGGGGCATTGAACATTCAAAACTGAGTGTTTCATTGACCTGAAATCAACAACCATCACTGTTTCTATTTTATATAGTAAATTCCTTGGTTTTTCACATTTTCGTTGTGAAATGATTCAAGTGAAAAGACAAAATTTTGTCAAATCTACTAAACAGGGAGAATTTAAAATGAGCTACAGACTTTGACCTAGCAACTCTACTTCTAGAACTTACCTACGCATACTTACACATACATGCAACGACGTATACATCTGAAAGTTTATTGAAGCGTTGTCTGTAGGAAAAAAGAAAGTAGCAAGTAACAGCTTTCTGTCCTGCAACAGATAACTGATTAAATAAATTATGGCATAGCCATATAATTAAATATTGTATTATATTTTGCAGTCATTAGAAAGAATAATGTAGAATTATGTAAGCTTATTTGGATGATCTCTAGGATATATGTTTAAATTTTTTAAAAAATATAAAAGAAATAAAGAAAGAAAAAATAAAACTAGGTAAAAGGAAGAAGATTCCCATTTGTGAGACATACAAATATCTCTGTGTATGTTTTATATATTAATTTATTACATGCACATGCTGTGTGTGCACAGAAAATTTCTAAAAAGATAAGCAAGAAAGTACAAATAGTGATTACTTCTGGATGGGAATCTGGACTACGCAGCAGGTATACTTCTCATTGCATATCCTTTGTATTCTGCATTTTTGCAATTCCAATGTATTTTTCATTAAAAACTAATTAATTGAAGAAAGAAAACTAATGGAAAGAGCCATTTTTGGTCAATTCTATGGCAGCTTGCTGGAGACTAAGTAACATACAATCTTGATATGAATGTCCATATTTATATACTAATATTTCCCAGCCCTGGTTTTATTACAAGGACATTTCCAAATAGCTCAAGTATATGTAGTATTATTTTCAAGATATCAAAATAAAAATAAATAGTACTTCACTTTTGTTTTAAAAGGAAACAAATTTTACTTTGGGAAAGAGGGAGGTATTGTTTTCCAAAAAAAAGCAGTGCCCTAAAGAACAATCCATTTGCCTTTCTGTGTATTGTTAAACGGAGTACAAACTAAGAAAAATTGTTCTTCCAGACCACACAGTAAAATTGCTTTAATTTTCCTATATTCGAAGGTCAAAAACACCAGAGAGCCTATTGCTCTTCACTTCAGCTCATTTGAGTACATTTCTCCTTGCTCTGGAACACAGTTAGCTCCTGGGGAAAGAGGCCAACTTTTCAGTTTCTGCTTTTCATGGTTTCTGTCCTCCCCTGGGCTTCAGCGCAGGTCACTCACACAGATAAGCATTATGCCCAGAATAAGACTGGCTTTGTTTATCTGGACTAATAAATGAATGGAACCAGTTATTTTCATTGGCTTGGTCTGGAAGGAAACCAAACTAATTTCCACAGACCTTAAATTGGACCTAAATCAAGCTCCTTGTCTTCATTAGTAATAAGAGCAATAGCGGTGAACCCCAGTATAAAAGTAAAAAAAAAAAAAAAAAAAATTTACAAAGGTAATACATATTAACTACCAGGAAAGGATATTTGGCTAAAACTACGAACTGACACTGGGGGCTCTGAAAGTTCTGAGAAGATGTATTCATTTTCATTTTAATGGGTTTGAGGCTTGCAGGTCAACAGCAACTTTCTTTCTGTTCTAGAGGCTCCAGTTTCCTTGTGGTCAATTATCCTAATTAGGTTATTCTGCCTTATGCTGATGAGCAGAGAATATTTGTGTGGTATCCTCAGAACTTTTGTACAGACCTCTGTTTTACTCTGGAAACTTGTAAAACTCACAATTGCATTTCCAGGGTTCCTGACAAGTCGGTATGCTTTATTTCCCAATTCATTAATGGAGCAGTGAGATTCTGACTTCCATTATGCACATATAATAAATAATTTTATCAGTGACCTTCAGTTTATGAAAGCAGTTACTGCTTCTGTCCAAAAGGTATAGCTGTCCCCAGGCAAGATTCATGGCTGGCCTTTTAATTATACTCCCAACATTGCCCCTAAATATCTTCCCATTAAAATAGACAAAAGTGTTATCTTGTTCAAAGATAGTGACAATTTCTTAGTCCTGCTTCCAGGACTATTGTTTTATGATTTGAAAGTTGTTTATCTATTTTCCTCAATAGTTAATTTGGATATATTAAGAATGGAATAAACTCTTCCCAAAAGGATTTGTAAAGAACTTTACAAAGTTCTTTACAAAGAACTTTACAAATCATGACTCGTAAATCATGATTTCCCACAGTAGGTATTTTTAAATGAAAATTATTTATTCTTTCTGTGATTAAAAAGTAATACCTATTTGTTGTAAAACAAAACAGACAATTCATTAAAATGTAAAAAGAAGAAAGAAATATTCCTAAGCACCCAAAGAAAACCACTATGAACGTTTTCATGTACATCCATCCAGACATTTATATGGATAGACATTAGATACACACACACAGACACACACATTTTTAAAGACAAAGATGAGGTCATACCATACTCTTTCGATTAACAATATACCTGAGCTATTTAAAATATATAAAGATAGATAATTAGATAGGTATATAGATAGATAGACCATCTCCACCTCACTATTTATAATTCTTCATAGCACTATTGTACTTATTTCACCAATCCAGTATTAACGAATATTTAAGTAATTTCAGTTCAATTTTTTTTTTTTTTTTTTTTTTTTTTTTTTGCTGTATGCGGGCCTCTCACTGCTGTGGCCTCTCCCGCTGCGGAGCACAGGCTCCGGACGCGCAGGCTCAGCGGCCATGGCTCACGGGCCCAGCCGCTCCGCGGCACGTGGGATCCTCCCAGACCAGGGCACGAACCCGCGTCCCCTGCATCGGCAGGCGGACTCTCAACCACTGCGCCACCAGGGAAGCCCTCAGTTCAATTTTGAATACTCAAATATCCATGTGTGTTTGTCTGATATCTCTTTAGACTTTATTCCAGAAGATTTTTGACTATGAAAATTTTAAATGTTTGAAATGTATTCTCAGCTTACCCTCCAAATATGTTAAAACCCATAGTGTGGCTTTAATATCCTTAAAGGGAAGTTTCTACTTCATAGGAAAGTTATCTGGAAAGAGCCTTTGGGTGACAGGTGGTGAGGAGGGAAACAGCACTAAGAGATGAAGACAATACTAGATCTATTTCTTAAAGAAGAAAAATTGTCTGTGAGAAGATAGAAAAACGAATATAGTTTGGAGATTTTTTTTTTAAGTAATGAAAAAGGTATGTGTTACATGAAGTCAGGCACCAAATTCAAAGAAGTTGCAGACAGAACGCTCTTATGTGCCAACAAGCTACTCAAAGGCAAGAAACCCAAATAGTTTAGCTTGAATGAGCTGGAATGTTACTGTTTTGCTCTGTGATTGGACAAGATAACAAGAGATCTTGCCTAAATCTATTTTCAAATACAACATTCCCAATTTTTCAGTGAGCCATAAAAACAAGCCCTCCTTTTCCGATTACACTTAAAAAACGCATTGTCTTCTTTTTCCCTCACACATCTTCAGTTTGGACCAGATCTAATTAACAAATGTCCTCCAGGAGAAGATACATCTAGAAATAGAATTTCTTATTTTGAAAATTTTCCAAAGTGAATTAAGATACTTCTTACACTTCTACAAATATTTAAATCCAGATGTGTTTATTAAATGGATAAAACTACAGAGGTTACTAGTTTTGCAAAACAAGCTCTCAGCAAATCCATGAAAGAGAAAAATGTATCCTCCTGGATACAGTTTTTCCATCTTCCTACTCTTTTTCAGATGTCCAAACTCACTAAATGACACCACTTTGCCCCTGCAGACCTCTCCTCCCCCAGTCCAGCTTGGTCCCTTCAAGACAGGCCGTTCAGGTGGGGATCATATTTACCTCAGTCTTTACACCTGCTGAACACTTTAGTTTTTGACTTTGTTTCCTCAGGGCACTCGTAAATGGTGCTCACTTATCTGATGAACCCCTTTCACAATTAACGACTGATTATAGTTCAGCCCTGTTACTACCCCAGATAACAAGAGCAATTTAAAAGTGACCCTTCATGCCTGGATGGAAAGAAAATCTGTTACATAAAGGGAATTCAGGCTTACTGCAACAGGATGTTTTCAAGTAAACATCAAAGTGTTGCCAAGTGAGACAACAGCTCCTGGTTTCTATTCACAATTATAGCCGCTGGTAGAGAGGTATGGGAAGATGCAAGAGTCTGCGGCTCATTGAAATTATTATACGCATCTTACATATCTAGGGCCAGTATCCTTTTTTTCTCAATCCTGAGCTCCCCTTCAGAGCGCAGGCATTGACTGCAATGGCAGAAGCCTTGATGGCAGGCAACATTCTCTGTTTAGTGAAATGGCAGGTGACATTCTTTGTCCACAATAATATGTATCCCCCAATTTTTCAACTACTGTTCACAGTATTGACTTTTCAATTTGAGATACCATTACTGATTGATTTCCCTGCATTTAGAATGATGATCAAGGGGTCTGACTCATCTCTCCTACCACACACCACAAACACAGGTCCCTCTTTCCATCTTCCCACTGTATTTATAGCACACTTTCAGGGAAATTCAGTGTTTACTATTTACATTGCTAATTGCACATATCACTAATAGCTGAACTACATCATGTTTTGCAGCTTACATTTCTTTTCTTATATTAATTTTTGTTTTCCCTGGACTTTAACAGAGCCCTGCACTATTTTATTTCCCTAGTCTCCTATGAGCCTATTATCCACACATCCTCAAATTTTCTGACACTGCTGTTAAACTCCTAGTAAAATCAGACCCATTATGTGATCTATCAGTACTACTTTTTTCATGGAAACAGTCTTTCTGGCGCTGTCTGTCCTTCTGTGCTCCAGGCCTGCGGCACTGCTGCAGTCCTGGAAATTTCCTCTCTTCTTACCCTGAGCATTCCCATCCATTCTCATTTGCAGTCTACCCCTCAGAGTTTGGATTTCATGTCTTCCTCTTTTTTATTTACTCCCTCATTTTGAAGAAGCAAAGAGGTGTGTTGAGAATGGGGACTTGAGAGCTAAATGTGTCGAGGGATTGCATGTCAGAAAATACCTTTATTGTGTCCTCAGGTCTGGTTGTGGTTTGGCATCGCATTCAAGGTTGGAAGTCATTTTCTCTCAAAATGTTGAAGGCAGTGCTCCAACTGGAACATGGCCCATGTTGCTGTTGAGAAGTTCAGTGGAATCTGATCCTCATTCTAAATCCTTGTCATGGGAGCTTATTTTTCTCTCTGGAAAACTATTAAGGTCTTTTCTTTATCTCTGGCTTTTTGATGGTGAGTCTTGATATAGATCTTTTTTCACTCATTGGGCTAGACCCTCGACAGGTCCCTTTAATCTGAACATGTGTCCTTCAACTCCGAACATTTTTATTCTTTTACTTCTTTGATAATGTTGTCACCTGTGTTTTATCTCTTCTCTGTTTGTAGAACTCCTATTAATTGGCCATGCAGCCTCTCATTTTCTTCTCTTCTATCTTATTTTTCCATCTCTTTGCTTT
The DNA here is from genome assembly GCF_003676395.1 of Aethalodelphis obliquidens. Lineage (NCBI taxonomy): Eukaryota > Metazoa > Chordata > Mammalia > Artiodactyla > Delphinidae > Aethalodelphis > Aethalodelphis obliquidens. The sequence continues at coordinate 65,680,470 of NW_020837946.1, read as the reverse complement.
TTATTCGAGTTTCTGAAAGATTTCCTCAAAATTTGTGTTATAAGCCCTCTGTTTTTATTTGTACCATTACATTCTTTTTAATTTAAAAAAACTCTTAATGTTCCTTGTACATAGCATTCATTTCTTGTTTCATAAGTGCAAAACCTACTTTTGTCTCTGAAGATACTATGTATAGAGACTTTTCCTGCTGCTCCGTGAATGGTTTCTAGTATATGATGTAATGGTTATGAGCTTAGAGTCTGCAACCAATTCAAATGCCAGTACTGCCACTGACTATGTATGACCAGTGACCTTAGGCAAGTTACCTGACCCCTGTTTATCAGTTTTCTCAGTAAAAATAAAAGTAATAAGAGTACTCATTGCATAGAGTTTTGGGGAGGTACAAATGAAATTAATATGTACTAAGCACTTAGAATAGTACCTAGAAAACAGTAAGCCTATATACTATATTATTATATCCACTTCTGAGTCCCCCATCTTTTTTTTTTTTTTCTGTTTTGTTTTAGTCTTTATCTTTTGTGTTACACACTTTCCTCTAATACCTGGTGATCCTTGTCTGTGTGTTCCTATTTAAGAAGGAGGAACTTAAAAGCTGATTGGAAACTCTTTGTGTGTGCCTTTGGGTCCCTGAATTGCCATGTTGGAAATCTGATTCCCTGAAGCTGTTGTGCTAGAGAGACCACGTAATGATAGAGAGAGATGCCCTAGGAGTGCCAACCGTCAGGATCACCACATGCAGCCACATGAGACACCCCAAGTGACAAGCACCTTGCTGGGTCCAGTGACCCTCCAAAACAATGAGAAGTCATAAAAATAATAAATGATTGCTGTTGACTTATGCCACTAAGTTATGCAATAACCTATGCATAACTTAAGTTATGCAATAACCTATGCATAGCTTAAGTTATGCAATAACCTATGCATAACTTAAGTTATGCAATAACCTATGCATAGCTTAAGTTATGCAATAACCTTTGCATAGCTTAAGTTATGCAATAACCTATGCATAACTTAAGTTATGCAATAACCTATGCATAACTTAAGTTATACAATCTAGAAATAATATATAGAATAGCCTCCGGAATAAGTAAAGGCCCCACCTTGTATCAGATCCTGTGACTTGTAAATTTCAATTAGTTGTTCAGAAACAGCTTCCTAATCTCTATTCTTTGAAAGTCTAGTAGACAACATCCTTGTTTGACCTCTAGACGTTAAAACTGTTTATCTCTCTATTCAGTTCAAAATAGTCATAGAATCATGACTGGGGGGTATAAGAGGAGATGCACCTCTAAGGCATAGTAATTACTTGTTTTCTAAGTATTGAGATAATGCATAATAACAAACCACCTACAGCAAACGGTGTCATTTTTACCTAGATTAACAGCACGCTTTTTCTCTTTTCATCTCATCGGTTCTCTCACTCATCTAAATTCATTCTTGTGCCAGAAACAGGATTTCAGGAAAGAGATTTCTTTGCAAACTCAAAACAGTACTTACAATTAAGGGAAAGGAAAGTGAAATGAGAATGCCAGAGAAATCCTCTCAGAAGGTAAAACAATCCTTTGAAAAGAGATGCCCACAAAAATAAGGCTTGACTATTAGATTCAGATAATTCAGCATTAAACGATGTGCAACATAATTGCTAAGAGTGTATTTGTTTAAACCGTGGTGCAACTATTACACTACAAAGAGGGATTTTGGACTTCGAACATCTTGACAGAGACCTTGTGTCTAAAACATATTTCTTTCAAGTCAATAGACATTGTTTACATTTCACTGCTCATTTTATTCCCACACTGAGAATGAGATTAGGCTTCCCCTAAAGAAGCCATTGCTACAAGGATGAGTAAAAGCAGAGTAGTCAAGGAGATCTCACAGGGAAGGGAACTAAGTATCCAAATTGAAACGCTTAAATTTAAACAGCTGTAAACCATGAAATCAGCCATTCAGAATGTAACTGTCAAATTCAGCTACACTTATTGAAAATTTTACTCTGTGTTTATTTGAAATGTTTCAAAACTCTGAGTTTAAGATAAATATCATATTAGGGTAGCAGGGAAATTTTTATCTATTCTAATCTTATTCAATTACAGTGGATTATGGGGATTTACTGTAAGTTGCCCAGAAGATATTTACTGAAAACTACTGTCATCACCATTCACTGGATAAACCTTAACCCTCAGCAGTTAAGTACTGTGTGTAAGAACACGCAGAGGATGAACATCTATTCTTTAAGTGATTTATATTCAAAGAAAAGATTTATACCTTTCAAAATCTTACACTGCCCCCAAAATAATTCAGCCACTGTTTTAATAGATCACCTTCTTGTGAAGTGGGCCTGGGCCATGGGTTGTGGTCTAGCCGTTGTAAACTATGGTTTCAAACTTGAACATGCATTAGAATTACCTGGATGGCTGGATGAGCCACAGATTTCTGAGCCTCATTTCCACAGCTTTCAATTCAGTGAGTCTGGAGCGGAGCTTGAGAATTTACATTTCAAACAAGTTCCCATGTGATGTTGACGCTGCCAGTCCAGAGACCGCACTTTGAGAACTACTGAAACAGAGCAATCAAAATCATCATCATTTAAATTTTGTGTTTGTGTGTTATCAAATACACACACAAAGAGCAAAACCTGCTATTTCAGGAGGAACCACTTACAATCTCTGATAGTTTACATGTGTTCCCGCAAAAAATAAGACAAAGTAAAATAAAATGAAAGTGAATACAAGCTCAGTGGAGATAATAAAACCCAAAACAAGATTGGTGGCCTAGAAACACGCTATAATCACCTTCATAGTGAAGGCACCATTGTTACGCACTCTACTTATGTTACCTTCTTCAGACCTTATAGCACTATTCTGATGCATGTGTCTATCCTGCCCCACCAACCTCTACATATGAGGATACTGGTGCTTAAAGAGGCTAAGAGATAGGATAAACAAGCATCCTGGTGTGCCTAGGACTGAGAGGTTTCCCGGGTTGGGACTTTCACTGCTAATACCAGGAGAATCCCCAGCAAACTAGGATGATTGGCTGCCCTACACATCAGGTGAACTACGAGTAACTAAGTGGTTAGGAAAAGACATGGCTAGGCCTACCACACTGAAAATTTGAGAACACTCCATGGCAGCAAGCATTGCTTTGTTACTAGGGTAGTTTTTTGAGTTTCAACTTAGATTGCCACCGATCCTTAGACCAGACAGATCTCATTCCTTGTATGATCTGTGAAACCATCAAAATTTGAACATGCTTCTATGCCCCCGTGAGGTTTAAAGGGCAGAATTCACATTTATCTCATATAATACCTTAATTGTATTATAGAGGAAACAAACCTGGAGAGGGCAAATTGCTTGACCGAGGTGTCATTTAACTAGACTTCTATAAATTACCTTGGAAGTAAAAGGAATAGGAATAGATTGTTTATCCTCTAAATTAAATATTCTTAATACCTGGTCTGGGTTCAAAGGATGAACTGTCAAGAATATAAGATCATAGGTCTCTTTCGAGAAGAAAGAGAGAACATTTCAAATCGGTGGTACTGAATGAAGAAATACATAATCTATGATGTGTGCTTGCTACCTTGTTTCAGAATACTTAATTAAGCTATAGAAGACGAGAAGACAAATGGGATGGATAAAACTCAGAAGATGATTAAGCATAGATTAAGTAAACAGTAACCTGTGAGATATGTTAAATACAAATAGGGTAAGTAGAGCATGTGCATTGACTATAGATAGAAAGGAATGGAAGGACCAAGTGACATTAGCTATACATCATACACTAAATATATCTGAGTTGTGTGAGGCACCAAATAGTCACATTACACAAAGTATATGATTTACCAGGGTAAGCGCTCAGAAGAGTAGCTCTTAAACCAGATGTGAAAGGGAGAGTTCCTATAAGGGCTGATACCTGAACTGAATTATAAAGGCTCAGAGGAAGTGCAGTGGAGAGGGGCATTCAGACAGAGACAATCAGTAGTTGGTTGAGTACATAGACCCAGTTTTAGTTGATTCTATGGAAATAATCAATGTCAAGAGGAAAGCACAGACTAGGCAAGTACCCAGGGTGGAACTCAAGGGGCTCCCAGACTGCTGAGGAAATAGATAAGACAATATATAACCTTTGACTTGCTTATATTGAAAAGAGCTCAAAGCATATATGAATGCCATCAGTAATACTAGATTCAGGTTGGGCCTTGGGAATATATGTAGATTTGAACTTATCAGAAGAAATTAAAGTTCAAAAATGTTATGAATATGTTATCATAGATGTCTTTACTGAAGGTTCTAAGGAGTTTTCTTTTAATACAAATAGAGTAACTGGAAAGGGCAAAATCCTGACTAGTGCTTCTCAAATAGCAAATATTACCACCATTGTTCTAGTTGTCATCATCACTATATTATTTAAATGAATCTGCATTGCACTAAATAATTAACATGTATTATATTACCTATTAGGAAACACTGTAAGATAGGTATACTTAAATTCATCTTAACTGAAAATAAGGCTGAGAGAGTGAAATTTATACAGCTAACAAATGGCTAACCTGGTATAAGAGCCCTAGTGTTTCTGACTCCAAAACCTTACTGTGAAATACATTCTGGTAATGAATGTTTTAACAATTAGAGTTTAGTTCACATAAATCAATAAAAAATTCGACAACGTTTGATAGTTACAGATGTTATTGCAAGTGCTTTTCATTATCATATGACACTTTTACTTTCCTCACCAGCCACATGTAAGAGGTAAAAAATAATCTTAGTGCCAACCCTGCCCACAATGTTCGGTATAGCCACAGGTTTTCTCTGATACTCCAAATTGCCTATTATAGACTTATCTACCACCAATACCACTGTGAAAATTTATTTAGAATATTCATGGTCTTTGCATTCTTCTCTATCAATATAACTCTTTGTTAAAAACTTCTAACTTCTCGCTCTGTGTATCCATTCTTCTCCGTAGTGCTTTGATCATCTTTAAGATCACTACTCTGAACCCTTTCTCGGGGAGGTTACGCTTCTCCACTTAGTTCTTCTTATGGGGTTTTATCTTGTTCCTTCATCTCCTGACACAGTGGATCAGGGTCTGAAGTGTCCTGAAGCTCGTGTTGTCCTGCTAGTGGGCAGGGTCTGGCTTGTGGTTTTCTTGTATCTGGTGTCTGTCCTTTGGTGGGTGAGGCTGATCCAGTGGCTAGAACAGACTTCTTGGGGACAGGGCTAGGGCCCAGGGGATTCTGTGGCTGGTGCCGGCCCACTGGTGAGTAGAGCTGGGTCCTGAGCGCTCTGGGGGCAGGGCCATGTCCAGAAATGGCTGTGGGTTCAGGAGGTCTTTAGGCAGCCTGTCTGCTGATGGGAGGAGCTGTATCCCTGCCCTGTTAATTGCTTGGCCTCATTTGTCCCAGCACTAGTGCCTACAGGCTGTTGGGTGGGGCCAGGTGTTAACACTAGAGGCAAGATTTCAGCATGGCGTCCACCAGCCCCAGCATCCACAGCTCCGGCGTCCACGCTAGGATGAGCTCCCGAGAACGGCTGCTGCCAGTGTCTACGTCCCCAGTGTGAGCCACAGCCGACGCCACCTCTCCAGGAGACTCTCCAAGACCAGCAAGCAGGTCTGGCCCAAGTTTCATGTCAAATTATTGCTTTTGCCCTGCGTCCAGAAGCATGTGGGATTTTGTGGGGGCCTTTTAAGAGTGAAATCTCGATTTCCCCCAGTCCCGTGGGATTCCTGAAATTAAACCCCACTGGCCTTCGGAGTCAAATACTCTGGGGGCTCATCTTCGCTGTGCAAGACCCTTGGGCTGGGGAGCCCAACGTGGGGCTCAGAACTCTCACTCTTTGGAGAGAACCTCTGCAATATAATTGTTCTCCGGTTTGTGAATCACCCATCTAGGGGTATGGGGCTTGACTATATCGCCTGTCTGCCCCTCCTGCCCATCTCGTTGTAGTTTCTTCTTTATGTCTTTAGTCGTAGAGGATCTCTTCTGGTAGGTTCTGGTCTTTTTCTTCAATGGTTTTCTGCAAATAGTTGTGATTTTGGTGTGCTCGTGAGAGGAAGTGAGCTCAGGGTTTCCCTACTCTGTTACCTTGGCGAATCTTGGGGCTGGTTTTTGGAGCCAAATCTTTCCACTATCACTATTAGAAGGTAAAGATGATGATGTCAAACCTGCAACTTCTTTTTTTTTTTTTTTGCGGTACGCGGGCCTCTCCCTGTTGCGGCCTCTGCCGTTGCGGAGCACAGGCTCCGGACCCGCAGACTCAGCGGCCACGGCTCACGGGCCCAGCTGCTCCGTGGCATGTGGGATATTCCCGGACCGGGGCACGAACCCGTGTCCCCTGCATTGTCAGGTGGACTCTCAACCACTGCGCCACAAGGGAAGCCCCAAACCTGCACCTTCTCTCTAGAGTAATCTATGTATCATTAAGTGGTAACACATTATATCAAAGGAATATATGCTTCCAGTATTGGAATTTTAATCATTGACAAATATCCTTAGGAGAGCTTTTGTGTTTTTCTCCCTTTTAAAGCAGAGAAGGGAGATAGGGATAGGATGGCAGGTTGTTGAGGTAGAGAGTAGTTTGAAGGAAAGGAAATCAATCCTCTCTTGCCAAAGGCCTCCCATTTTATTTGTAGTTAATGACTCTACCTGTGGTTCAAGAGTTCTGTGGAAAAATTGTTAATGAGTGTGGATTGCTGTAAGTGAGAAAATAGAAATTTATGAATCTTAACCTTTATCTATGTATCTACCTACACATATGTATGTGTGTGTTATAAATTTGCCACTAAAAATATCAAGCATCCATGGGGACAGTTATCTGTCTCACTAGGTAAGATATTACTATCTGTCAAGGCAAAGGGCCTGGAGTGCTGGGAAATGGAGTGGGGTGGCTTCATGGCATAGCAGGAGAACTCCCACGATTGATGAAGGGTCTTCAGCTGAGTCACTTCCCATAGCACAACCACATTCAGTTGAGTGGTTGAAGCCCTCGAGTATGCCACCTGAGATTCAGCCGCTTCAAGGGCCAATTCCACTTAGAATGCCAAGACAAATGCCTCTATATCTCGCTTACCTGCACAGAGCCCAAGGAGCTGCTCTAAATGAAAAGAAACATCTTCCTTTCCAACCTGAAAAGAACTAGCTAAGAGTAGGCCAGTCATTCTCCCTACACTTGGTTTTCTCTCTTACTTGCTAATCAAAAGAAGTTGGAAAATCTAGGAGCACTAAAGACATTTTGTTTTCTCCTAGTCTTGGGATAAAATGATCTGCTATGGAGGAATGGTAAAAGGAATGAAACCTATTAAGGGCTTTAGAATGAAACCAAATATGTGAAAACTTCTTAGCACCAGCTGGTTATTCTTTCTGGGATTGGCCTGAAATTCAATTAATCTTTGAAGACAGAACTTCACTTGGTCTCCAGGATGAGAAAAATCTGGGCTCATTCATTTCTTTATTCAACATAATTCATTAATTATTTCAACAAATATTTACCGATGAACTTGGAGGTAGCGCAGCACTTCCATGTCCTTTTGTTGCATGTTAGCTCAGAAAGTGAGTGGGAGACTAACTCTGACAATGCAATGCCTGACACCAAGAAATTGGAAAATCGAAACAGAGATGGGATTTGGTTTTTGTTTCCTCCCAATGTTTTTAGAAGTCCCTGTCCCTCCTCCCAGCTGAATTTCCTGATGAAGTTATAGAAGTTTCATTGTGCGATGACTAGGGAATTCCTGGGTCCTTAGACCTTTAGAAGAAATGATCAGGGCCATGGGTCACCGTGGTTCCCACATGCTTGTAGTAAAAAGCTTTGAGTGGGGAGGTTAGGGAACCATTTACTTCCTGAGCTTCAAGTTCCTCAGGTTTCAAATGGGCATCAGAGCAAAACAAAACCGACTTCATTTCACAAAGAGTTGTAGATACCTTCCACCAAGAACCTGTTTGTCACATGTGAGATAATACATCCAAAATCACTAGGTCAGAAACTTGAACCAAGTACTGTCTAGTTCAATTTATAAGGAATCAAAAGTGTCATATGGTAGTGTCTAGCAAAATGCTTCACCAATTCATAGGGTGAGATGATTTGTTTCTCCCTGGAGCTCCCCACCACTCAGGGCCTGTTGGAGGTGTTTTGAGAAATGATGTTACGACAGTAAAATCAGGTGGCTCAGCTTAGCCTTCCTCTTAGAGTCAAGCCCTAGAGATGCCCCTTAGTGTTTTTGCTGGTGAGAAAGAAAAACAAGTTCATGGAGAATTAAAGCCTTACTCTCCTCTTTTGATAAAGACATTTGGCAAAAATCACCATACAGTTCCACAAGCGTTAGTCATTGAGGGAATCTAAATCACTGAAAAATGGGAAAACCTGTTGATACAAGTTTCCTGACTTGGACTGACCAGTCTGGCTCTTCCACCTAATCTGGCTGCTGGTTCTCAAAGACGTAAATTTTCAGGGGTGTGCTTAGGTCATGTTTAGCTTTAAGCATACTGAACAGCCCCACCGTTTTGACAAAATTGAGGAAATGATTTGTATGCGTTTGTCTATTGTATCTAATGGGAAGAGAGACAGCAAACTCCATGATAGCAAGAACTGTGTTGTGCCTGGTGCATCACAGGTGCTCAGTAAGTGAATAAATAAGTAAATGCCAGCAAAAACCTGAGACAAGATTAATGTGATTATATTTGGGGAATTTTTTTTAACATCTTTATTGGAGTATAATTGCTTTACAGTGTTGTGCTGGTTTCTGCTGTATAACAAAGTGAATCAGCTCTATGTATACATATATCCCCATATCCCCTCCCTCTTGCATCTCCCTCCCACACTCCCTATCCCACCCCTCTAGGTGGTCACAAAGCACCAAGCTGATCTCCCCATGCCATGCAGGTGCTTCCCACTAGCTATCTATTTAACATTTGGTAGTGTATGTATGTCAATGCTACTCTCTCACTTCGTCCCAGCTTACCCTTCCCCCTCCCTGTGTCCTCAAGTCCATTCTCTATGTCTTTATTCCTGTCCTGCCCCTAGGTTCATCAGAACCTTTTTTTTTTTAGATTCCATATATATGCATTAGCATATGGTATTTGTTTTACTCTTTCTGACTTACTTCACTCTATATGACTGACTCTAAGTCCATCCATCTCACTACAAATAATTCAATTTTGTTTCTTTTTATGGCTGAGTAATATTCCATTGTATATATGTGCCACATCTTCTTTATCCATTCATCTGTCGGTGGACACTTAGGTGCTTTCATGTACTGGCTATTGTAACTAATGCTGCAGTGAACATTGTGGTCCATGACTCTTTTGGAATTATGGTTTTCTCAGGGTATATGCCCAGTAGTGGGATTGCTGGGTCATATGGTAGCTCTACTTTTAGTTTTTTAAGGAACAGCCATACTGTTCTCCCGGACCGGGGCACGAACCCATGTCCCCTGCATCGGCAGGCGGACTCTCAACCACTGCGCCACCAGGGAAGCCCCAATTTAACATATCTCTTGAACATCTTTCCATGGCAATACATATCCATCTATCTCGTTTTTAAACACCTTCTAGGAAGTCATTTAAACATTTTTACTAATTAATTATTGTAAAATTATTTGTAAAACAAAGGAGATTGTCCTTAAAATAATAGTAGAAGTAACTTCTTGGCATTGTGAGGATTCTATTAGATAATTCAGGAAAGTGCTTAGCAATAAGTCTGGCACACAATGAGTGATCAATAAATATAAATATTAGCTGTTAAGAATTGATAATAATATAATTAAAGTTGACCATTTTTTGGACCTCAGTCTCAATAAATTGCTATTGTCAGAAAAGTGGTTTTATATATATATGTTTTATATATATATATTACTCACTATATATAATATTACTATAAAACATTACTCACTATATATAATATTCTTCATCTTATACTTTCATTTTAAAGACCCCATCTGGGCTCCGTTGTATGGAGGAAGTGGGCGTCATGTTCTGGAAGGATTCTCAGACTCTCCAGGATCGGCCCAGCCGTGACTACCCAGTTCAGTGCCAAAAGTGAACAAAAAACACAGTCCATCCATCTGCCAGCTGGTGAGGCAGCGAAGAAGGCATTTAGCTTCTAGGGCATTTGGGAACTTGAATGCTTGTAGGAAGGAGAGACGCCTGCTGGGTGGAGCTCACTGGGCCTTTGAGACCAGTGGGGATTTAAATAAGTCAAATTACTCCTGAATAGCTACCAGGCAACCAGTGACACAGCCTGACCTGGGGAGATAAATCACAGGGGTATCTGGGCTTTCAAGAAGGGGATTGACTGCTGATGGAGGGCTCTGGGGCAGAGGAAGGGCTGTGACAGGAGCTATCAATCAGAAGAGGAAAATGATAAATTTACCTCAATAGATGGTAGGCTTCTCTTTGTAAATCTGATAATTTTGCCAGTCCCCAAATGTTTTAAGTGTAATTACACCAGAGCCTGAAAAAAGACTAGGTAAGGGAAAAAATGAAATAGAAATATTTGAAAATATACAAATGTATAATCCTACTTTCAAAAATGTTAGGTGCTCAGGTAAATTAAAATAAAATAAATCCAAGAGCACCTTACTTCCTATACTGGAGAGCTCAGGAATTTACATGGATCTGAGGTGGGTTGTGACAGCAAACAGATCACCGCTAATCCTCTTCCACCACATTTCTGATACCTTGTGAAGCTGGAGCGTTGAATGGTCCTAACTGGATCAGAAATAACACCAGACTCAGTACCATCGTATACTTTTTCCTCTCTGTCCAAGGGCATCTGAGGCCCTGAATCCAACCCTCACTGCTCTTGAAAAGCACTTGTGCCTTGAAGAAAAGACACCTTTCTGTAAAGCATCCACCAGAAGGGGGAGCCTTTTCATAATTCACACAGAGATTTTGCTAGTGGAGGTCTTACCTGGATTGGCTGGCTGACCTGGGCTTGGATCTCAGCTAAAGGGTCCTCCAGCACCATCATTTCTGTTTATGTAATGCCATTCTCAATCATAGAATCATGGAATTTAGAAACAGTTAAACATCTTAGAAACAATCATCTCCAACTCATTTTATAAATGAGAGGAATGAGCCATAGAGAAGTAAAGAGTTCTAAGTTTAGATAGCTAAGAGTAATTTTTATTCAACAACATTATAATCTTTTATGAGTTTGTTCATAAACTCATTTTTACTGATGCATTGCTAAAACTTAGGTACTTAATTTTTAAAAAATTTTATTGGAGTATAGTTGATTTACAATGTTGTGTTAGTTTCATGTGTACAGCAAAGTGATTCAGTTTTATATATATATATATATATATATATATATATATATTCATTCTTTTTCAGCTTCTTTGCTCATACAGGTTATCACAGAATATTAAGTAGATTTCCCTGTACTATACAGAAGGTCCTTGTTGGTTATCTATCTTATATATTGTAGTGTGTGTATGTTAATCCCAAGCTCCTGATTTAATCCCTCCCCGCCCCACATTTCCTTTTTGGTAACCATGAGTTTGTTGTGTTTTTTTTTGTTTTTTTTTTTTTGCGCAGTACGCGGGCTTCTCACTGCTGTGGCCTCTCCCGTTGCGGAGCAAGGCTCCGGACGCGCAGGCTCAGCGGCCATGGCTCACGGGCCCAGCCGCTCTGCGGCATGTGGGATCTTCCGGGACCGGGGCACGAACCCGTGTCCCCTGCATCGGCAGGCAGACTCTCAACCACTGCGCCACCAGGGAAGCCCCATGAGTTTGTTTTTGATATCTGTGAGTCTGTTTCTGTTTTGTAAACAAGTTCATTTGTATCATTTTTTTTAAAAGTAGATTCCACATAGGAGTGATATCGTATGATATTTGTCTTTCTCTTTCTGCCTTACTTAGTATGATAATCTCTAGTCCCATCCATATTGTTGCAAATGGCATTATTTTGTTCTTTTTTAGGACTGTATACATGTATACATGTAGCACATCTTCTTTATCGTTCCTCTGTTGAGGAATATTTAGGTTGCTTCCATATCTTGGCTGCTATGAACATTGGGGTGCATGTATCTTTTCGAATTATGGTTTTCTCCTGATATATGCCCAGGAATGGGACTGCTGAATCATATGGTAGTTCTATTTTTAGTTTTTTCTTATGTACTTAATTGATTGAGGTTTAAGCTATAATTTCAAGCAGACAGGTGAAAATACAGGCAATTCTGCTTGCTGTTTAGGTCACAAAAAATGTTTGGTCCTTAGTATACAGTTTTACATTCTGCTCTTTTACTACTATTCTAGGTTTTTAACTAAAATGTGGTCACTTCCTCTAAGAAGTTTTTCTTTTCCCCTCCAGAACAGTTTGGGTATTCCTCCTACATGCCTGCCCATCACCTTGGGCTTTCTGGCTGATAATATATGTGACACTATATTATAGTTGTCATTTATAATTTTGGTTCCCTGTAATCTGTAAGCTCTGTGAAGATGACTTATTGGGTATTTCTTTACACCATTGTATCCCCAGTATTTAAAATAGTGTTTGGAACTATAAAGAGGGCTAAGTAAACATCTGCAGAATGAAAGAGGAAAGGCAGCAGAAACAGACAGAGGAACTCACGTAGAAATTGGGATGAAAAAATGGAATTTATAAAAAGTATGTTTAGGAATAAGAGTTAGAGGTAAAAATAAATGTAAAGAAAAAACTAGTTTCCTAATTTGCTGGCTTGTTGAAATAAGCCAAGGGCAAGCCCATATGGCAAGGAGTTGCAGGTGGCCTCTAGGAATAGGGGTGGCTGCTAGGAGTTGAGGGCAACCCCCAGCCGACACTCAACAAGGAGCCAGGGCCCTCAGTCCTACAACTGCAAGGAAATGGATTCTGCCAACAACTTGAATGAACTTAGCAGTTCTTTCCTAGTTTAGCCTCCAGCTGAGAATTCAGCCCAGCTGACATCTTGCTTGCAGCCTTGTGAGACCCCAAGCAAAAGACCCAACTAAGCCATGCCCAGACTCCAGACTCACAGAAGCTGTGAGATAATAAATGTGTGCTGTTTTATTAAGACATTAAGTTTATGATGATTCATGACACAGCAAGAAATAACTAATATAAGATGTTTGTTAGGTTATAAAGAAGCTATAAAAATAATTAATCCCCCACTGGGAGGGAGGGAGGAGGGAGGGAGGGAATATAGCCTTAGTTAAAGCTTCTGGATTTTATTTTTTGACTTAATTTGGTGATTTTAAAATCTGTGTAGAAACATCCACAGAAATTATCTTGTAAGATTTTTTTTAAATAGCAAACATCAAATATTTGTCTGACCTGAGAGGGAATGTAAGAAATCTGACAACTCATTGCCACTAAGGTTTAAGCAAATTTATATGTGTGAATTCTATGAACACATAGGACTGGAAAAGAGCTTAAGAAGACAGGTGATCTAGTCAGAAAGAGAAAAACAAATACTGTATGCTAACACATATGTATGGAATCTAAAAAAAAAAAAAAATTGGTTCTGAAGAACCTATGAACAGGAATAAAGATGCAGAAGTAGAAAATGGACTTGAGGACACAGGGAGGGGGAAGGGTAAACTTGGACAAAGTGAGAGAGTGGCATGGACATATATACACTACCAAATGTAAAATAGATAGCTAGTGGGAAGCAGCTGCATAGCACAGGGAGATCAGCTCGGTGCTTTGTGACCACCTAGAGGGGTGGGATAAGGAGGGTGGGAGGGAGACGCAAGAGGGAGGGGATATGGGGATATATGTATACATATAGCTGATTCACTTGGTTATACAGCAGAAACTAACACAACATTGTAAAGCAATTTTACTCTAATAAAGATGTTTAAAAAAAGACAGGTGATCTATATTTATCTTTAGATAAGGCTTTTCCTAAACTCTCCCAATATACAATGATGATGATGATGACATGAATACTATGTCAATAAAATTCTCAATAAATGAGAATTTGTAATGAATATATATGAGAAATTTTCTCAATAAATAAAAATATGAATGAAATAAATAATATTCTCAATAATAAACTCAATAAGTGAGCTTCCATTTATTGAGTTCCTCATATATGTCAGACAGAATAGGAAGAAACTGACTTTATGGAGCCCCTACAATAGTCCATGTACAGTACCACAAACTTTATATAAATAATCTTAAATTAAGAACAATAGGCCTTTCATAATAGGCCACAAGTATTATTTCTCCTGTTTTACACACACACACATGCACAGACACACACACACACCCATCATTGCAACCAGCGACGTACAGAGATAGAGTAACGTTCTCCAAGTCAGCTAGCAATTAAGTTGTGAAATTGTGATTGAGACCCATATTTAACAGTTCGCACTATCTGGAAATTCTCCCAAACAGTCTGATTTCCAACTTTCATGCAATATTTTAAGCCCAAGGATATACAGGCAACTATCCCAATTCACTCCTATCATTTTGTATTAGAAAAAAACACTGAATATGCTATGTTGTAAAACAAATTTAAATATTGGGAAAAGATGTGAAAAGGCAATTCACAGATGAGAACTCCAAATGGTTAATAAGTATGCAGTAGAATGGTCATCCTCACTAGTATTCAGAGAAGCACAAATCAGAATGAGATGTCCCTTTATACTCATCAGATTTGTAAAAATTAGAACCTTCAAAAATACCAAGTGCTAGGTAGACGTGGGAAACTTTGTACAAGGTTAGTAATTGTTTAGAATTGATGAGATCAGTCTGCAATATTTGGAGAAATTTAGCCCTTGTATACCCAAGACCCAGCACTAGATTCTACTACATAGTCTGTAGGAGCTGGGAGCTAGGTGTCAATCTAGATCTATTGTTAGGGGAATGAGTAAGTAAAATGTGTTGGATACATACTGTGGAATAATACGCAGTGATTAGAAGCAATGAATTGGTACGTATAGCACCATCTTAAAATACATAGCATTGAGTGAATAAAAAAACATAGCATTGAGTGAATAAATTGGCAGAGAATGAGGTCTGTTGTTACAGTACCACTTATGTAGATTAAAACATGCATACACATAACGAATTTATTTTTCAAAGATATTTACATATTTAATAATATATATCAAACTCATTAAAATGGCCATCTGTAGGGAGGGGAAAAAGGGATGATGGGGATAGGGGGTGGAATGAACTGAAAAAACACGTAAAGGAAAACAAGCAATGGGCCTCGACCAGACTGATGATTGTACATTATGAACTAAAGGGTATGTTTAACTCATCTCTCAGCCCTTGAGGTCCCCCAAAAGATAACTAAAATTGCTGTGGAATGAAGCTCTATTATTATTGGCTAAAGACCTTATGCCGACCTGAGATACTAAATAAGGGTACCCAACTTTTTATTGGGAGAGGAGACACATCAGGATAATGCACTCTCAAAAGCTGAGGGGACTGGAGGGAAATTGTTTCTAAAAATAAAATGGATAATTTCTTAGGTTTGTATTTAGAGAAGACACAATGACTAATGTTTTGGCAAGGTATTAGAACTTGTGCATTAGTCTTGTCTTAATGGAAGGGAATCTGTTTGACAAAAATTTTCCATTTGAGCAGAGCAATCTTGCGGTAGATCATTACTCTGTATAAACAGCCCAAAGGGCCCTTCAGCCTGGATTTTATGGTGCATCCCACTCATATTCTCCAACCAAAGGCTATGGGACTGCGTACTCAGGTCTGTGTGGATATCCAGCTCAACAAGGCAGGGCAAACCAATGGAATTGTTTTGTTTTGTTTTATACCGGTCAGTCTGATTCCCCAAGGAATAAATTACTAGGAATTGTTGATATATTCCTTTCCAAACAATCATACACATTTGACATTATTTAGACATCAGGCTCAGAATATAATTTCAGTCTAGTGTTTTAGAAACACTAGACTGAAATTATAAATGAATTTCTACATGAGTTGAAAATGATAAATGAATGAATAAACAAATGAAAGCAAACCAAACAAACAAAACAGAAAAAAATAGGGTACGTGTCCTTGCCTTAAATATAATTATCACACTTGGCTACAATTTGAGGAAGTATGCCCCACAATAAATGTGATCATTTGGCTCAAAATATTTTTTGCCAATTTTGATAAGTAGCAGGTAGATGGAGGAAAAAGAAAAAATGAAGTGAATAAGAAATTACTTCATTTATCTGTTCCTTTAGGAAATGATGATAGCCCTAAACTTCTACGTGTTTATAAACCCAATGCGCCTTTTATTGGTATCTTCTCTCTCTGCCTTCTGTTACTTCTTTCTGCTATGATTTTTTTTTAGCTGTTCCACCCTTCCTTGGCCATCCCCATGCCTGCTGCAGACACATCCTCTCCTATGGGAAAAAAATCCATGGGTTTCATGACAACCATGGAGAGAAATTATTTTCTCCTTACTTCCAGGTAGGGGGGTGTGTCTGTGTGCGCATACCCACATACCCAAGGGAAACTCTAAAAGCTTAGTGGTATCCCTTCTGTTCAAAATTATTTAAATCAAACTGTCATGATTTTTATTAGGATTTTTCTATCTACTAATATATATATATATATATATATATATATATATATATATATCCTATTTGGAGTTCATAGTTCATTTCATTCTACAAGGTGATCAACCAAAAGCACTGGATAGAATTTTAGTAGTACCTATTTTATTGTGCAGTTCCTGTATTTTACTAATGAGTTCAAAGTAAATATTTTCTTTTCTCTCTTCTGCTACTGCCAGAATTTTCAGAGACTAACAAAATCTGAATTTCATTTGCTCCTAGTTACAACAACAGCCAAGTTTAGCATTGGAAATTACAAACATTACTTAATCTGAAGAGATAGCAGTAGAACTTCCCAGGCATTTTTCTCATTAGAATGCTACTCTCCAGATATAGAGTGTCATGAATGAGACTATGTCCACAGACTCAGCAGAATTGTATCAAAATTACAGTGACCGACTTTTCTTTGGAGGTCCTCTGAAGTGGCACTATTAGCATGGCTGACAGCATCTCAAAGTCAACCTGCAAACAGAAGCTTTTCAAATACCAAATACAGTGCCCTCTTCCTGGTAGATATTCTATAAATTGTAGAGCACAATATCCCTTCCCTTAATCTCTCCCCAAAAGCCTTAACTAGTAAACATTTTAATCTCATTTTTAAGAATGAAAGAAAAATAATAGTAATTACCATTTGGCCCCAGTTAGTCACTATGAAAGAAGATAGAACTGACTACCCAGGCTGGTCACAGAAGCTCAGTGGTGAAACCATTTCTGCATTGGTCTGAATGCCCCCAACTTAGTCTCCCTTAAGCATCAGACACCATCCCTCTTTGCAGAAGTGCAACTATTAGAGTTGAAGAAGGGTTGCGTGGTCTGGGCTCTGCACCACGTCATGCACTGCCCGTTCAAATGACCATCTGAACAGCACGAGGACCACTGAATGCCTCTGCGAGTGGTTCTCACTGTGTAAGCACAGTCAGAGGGGAAACAGGAGAGTGACACAAAGTCTAAAAAACATAAACTGCAATATGCTGGGCTGCTACAATCACTCTCTTCTAATCCAGTAATGTCCTAAACCAGTTTAATGGAAGATCCTTT
>NW_020837946.1:65638890-65662907 GCF_003676395.1 Aethalodelphis obliquidens | reverse complement strand
TCTTCTAATCCAGTAATGTCCTAAACCAGTTTAATGGAAGATCCTTTTGCAAGGGTTCACAGGTTATTTTTCTGAAAGGAATGAAAAATGCTGCAAGGTTATCTTCTAATTCCTACCTTCATTTCTTTAATGTTATTAAATAATAATGTACAGTCAACTCTGATGTCATACTAAGACAATATTTTTGTGTAAATCTAACATATTCATTACACTCACAAGCCACAAATATTGTATCACAAATTTACGTGTAATACATAGTTCCCCCCCAACCCCAAAAGAACCCCATTCCTTTAAAAGTGACAAAGCATTTAGGCATATTTCTGAGCTACATTCAGATAAGATTACCAACAAGTGATAGGTGATAATTTTCAAGGAAGAAAATTATCAAACATAATCGAATCAGTTCACTATTTGTGACAGAAATTAAGTAATCCATACTTGATGCATTTCGTAGTACCATAAAAACTTTTCAATAATGGTACATGCGAAAATAAATGTATATCTAATTTTTTTCTTCTGGTATACATAGAAATTAGAAGGACTATAATGGCAATTAAAAATGTAATGTAACTTTAAAAACTTGATTTCAGAATGTCCAGTAGAAAGCCACTATTAAAGCATAATATGACAGTAATGAAAATATCTACAATCCATTAAATTCAAAACATCGTCCTTATATTTTCCACATTAAAGGTCAACAACTCATCTATGTTACCATAATTTATTTTGTAATTTATTTCAGTTTAATACTTTCAAGATTAACTTGTCTAAAACTTCCCTTTAATATTTTAGGTCTCAAACTTATTCCCAGGTTTCTGAAAATATTGGTATTTTCTCCCCCTTGATGTATAGAAGGAGTTGTTTTAAAAAAAAAATACATGTGAAATGTGAGTGGGCATTTAGTTATACACTATCTTAGTTTAAATTAGAAGGGTACGGAGGGAAAAATACAAAAAGATAACTATCATGCAGACTCCTTAGTTCATGGTGTATTTTCTTTTTTCCTTTCTAATGAACAAGAGGAAAATAAATCTTTGGAATTCCAAAGATGATTCTGAGGTGTAACCTCCATCAGATCATCTAGATACACAACTGTCTGACAACATTATAATAAAGGCAGTAAATAATGTTGTTCCAAAGACCAGCTGAAAAGCTGAAGTTTTCGTCAGTGACGGTGACGGAAGCTCATGATTTGGACACTATAGTTGAAACCTCAAAGACTTATGCACTCAGCAACAGTGACGATACTGTATAATCAACTAGGAGTACAGCAAAACACCACCACCAAAAAAAAAGTGCTTTCAGCTCATAAAAGAAACTATTATCATGAGGAAAGAGAAGTGACTGCTGGATTTAAAAGGCAATCAGGGAGAATTTTTTAAACTAAATATAAAGAATCACCACCTTTCCCCAGAAGATGTTAAAACCACAGAGAAAACTGTCTAAGGGAAATAAAATAAGCTCACAGATGAAAAATCATTTACAGGATACATTTTAGGATGTACACTTTGGTACATGATCCACAAAATTAGAAAAACGGATTCACTGTAGAGGTGCATTATCTGAAGAGGACACGGTGTCCAGAAATTCTGTTGCTGCTTTCATCACAATCAATGTGAGGTTTGCATTAGTAAGGATGCGAAGTTATTTAAAGAAGGAGAAGGCAAAAAAAAAAGCTACAGAACTAGTATCAAGTCAAGAAGCAAAAGGCAGTGTCAACAATGTTCATTCCCAATGTGATGGGGAATTATTAAAATATAATAAAGTACCATTTTATCCTTCAGCTAATATATAAAAATTTAAAACCTCAGTATGCTTGAAAAAAGGCTGTTTCTACAAATGATGTGCTTTCTCAATACCATTCGATAGCTGTTGTTGAAATTTGGCTCGTGAAAAAGCTGCAGTTATATTTTTCATATACCTCTATGCATGTAAGTTAATTATGCAATGTTTTGCCGCTGTTTTGTTTCATGTGCACTTGCGTCAACAGTTTGTAACACTGGTTCTTTACTTTTATGCTTCAGTACACCTGATGTAGATATTATTTTCCCAACAGTGACAGTGACTCGTTAAGTAATCATGAAATCTTTTGTAGGAGACAATGTTAAGTGTTAGAACCTCTCTCCAGTGGGAAGTTTTTTTAAAAAAATTTTTATTTTATATTTCAGTATAGTTGATTAACAATGTTGTGTTAGTTTCAGCTATACAGCAAAGTGATTCAGTTATACATATACATAGATTCATTCTTTTTCAGATTCTTTTCTCATATAGGTTATCACAGAATATTGAGTAGAGTTCCCTGTGCTATACAGTAGGTCCTTGTTGGTTACCTATCTTATGTATAGTAGTGTGTGTATGTTAATCCCAAACACCTGATTTATCCCTCCCCACCACGTTTCCCGTTTGGTAACCATAAGTTTGTTTTCAATATCTGTAGGTCTGTTTCTGTTTTGTAAATAAGTTCATTTGTATCACTTTTTAAAATTAAATTCCACAGATGAATGATATTTGACTTTCTCTGTCTGACTTACTTCACTTAGTATGATAATTTCATACTAATGGATAGGTCCATTCATGTTGCTGCAAATGGCATTGTTTTGTTCTTTTTAATGGCTGAGTAATATACCATTGTATATTATATATGTACCACATCTTCTTTATCCATTCTTCTGTTGACAGACCTTTAGGTGCTTCCATGTCTTGGCTATTGTAAACAGCATTGCAATGAACATTGGAATGCATGTATCCTTGTGAACCATGGTTTTCTGTAGATATATGCCCAGGAATGGTATTGCTGGATCATTTGGTAGCTCTATTTTTAGTTTTTTAAGGAACCTCCATACTGTTCTATAGTGGCTGTATCAAGTTACATTCCCACCAACAGCGCAAGAGGGTTCCCTTTTCTTCACACCCTCTCCAGCATTTACTATTTGTAGACTTTTTGATGACAGCCATTCTGACTGGTGTGAGATGATATCTCATTGTAGTTTTGATTTGCATTTCTCCAATAATTAGCAATGTAGATCATCTTTTCATGTGCCTCTTGGCCATCTGTATGTCTTCTTTGGAGAAATGTCTATTTAGGTCTTCTGCCCGTTTTTTGACTGAGTTATTTGTTTTTCTGATATTGAGCTGCATGAGCTGTTTGTAGATTTTGGAGAATAACCCCTTGTCAATAGCATCGTTTGCAGATATTTTCTCCCATTTTGTGGGCTGTCTTTTTGTTTTGTTTATGGTTTCCTTTGCTGTGCAAAAGCTTTTGAGTTTAATTAGGTCCCATTTGTTTATTTTTGTTTTTATTTCCATTACTCTAGGACATGGATCCAAAAAGATATTGCTGTGAATTATGTCAAAGAGTGTTCTGCTTATGTTTTCCTCTAAGAGTTTTACAGTGTCCAGTCTTACACTTAGATATTTAATCCATTTGAGTTTATTTTTGTATATGGTGTTAGAGAATGTTCTAATTTCATTCTTTTACAGATAGCTGTACAGTTTTTCCAGCACCATTTACTGAAGAGACTGTCTTTTCTCCACTGTATAGTCTTGTCTCCTTTGTCATAGATTAATTGGCCATAGGGGCATGGTTGTATTTCTGGACTTTCTATCCTGTTCCATTGATCTATATTTCTGTTTTTGTGCCAGTACCATTACTGTTTTGATGACTGTAGCTTTGTTGTATTGTCTGAAGTCAGGGAGCCTGATCCCTCCAGCTCCATTTTTCTTTCTCAAGATTGCTTTGGCTATTCGGGGTCTTTTGTGTGTCCATACAAATTTTTAAATATTTTGTTCTAGTTCTGTGGAAAATGTCATTGGTAATTCAATAGGGATTGCATTGAATCTGTAGATTGCCTTGGGTAGTATAGTCATTGTGACAATATTGATTATACCAATCCAAGAACATGGTATATCTTTCCATCTTTCCATCTTCGGTTTCTTTCATCAGCATCTTATAATTTTCAGAGTTACAGAACTTTTGCCTCCTTAGGTAGGTTTATTCCTAGGTATTTTATTCTTTTTGATGTGATGGTAAATGGGATTGTTTCTTTAATTTCTTTTTCTGATCTTTCATTGTTAGTGTATAGAAATGCAAGAGATTTTTGTGCATTAATTTTGTCTCCTGGAACTTTACCAACTTCATTGATGAGCTCTAGTAGTTTTCTGGTAGCATCTTAAGGATTTTCTATGTATACTATCATGTCATCTGCAAAGAGTAATGGGTTTACTTCTTCTTTTCCAATTTGGATTCCTTCTATTTCTTTTTCTTCTCTAATTGCTGTGTCTAGGATTCCAAAACTATGTTGAATAAAAGTGGTGAGAGTGGACATCCTTGTCTTGTTCCTGATCTTAGAGGAAATGCTTTCAGGTTTTCACCATTGAGTATGATGTTAGCTGTAGGTTTGTCATATTTGGCCTATATTATGTTGAGGTAGGTTCCCTCTATGCCCACTTTCTGGAGAGTTTTTATCATAAATGGGTGTTGAATTTTGTTAAAAGCTTTTTCTGCATCTATTGAGATGATCATGTGGTTTTTATTCTTCAATTTTTTGTGCACCATGCTGATTGATTTGCAGATATTGAAGAATCCTTGCATCCCTGGGATCAATCCCACTTGATTATGGTGTATGATCCTTTTAATGTATTGTTGGATATAGCTTTGCAGTGTTTTGTTGAGTATTTTTGCACTGATGTTCATCAGTGATACTGGTCTGTAATTTTCTTTTTTTGGTGGTATCTTTGTCTGGTTTTGGTGTCATGGTGATGGTGGCCTTTAGAATGAGTTTAGGAATGTTCCTTCCTCTGCAATTTTTGGGAATAGTTTCAGAAGGATAGGTGTTAAGTCTTCTCTAAATGTTTGATAGAATTTACCTGTGAAGCCATCTGGTCCTGGACTTTTGTTTGTTGGGAGTTTTAAAATCACAGTTTGTATTTCAATACTTGCGATTGGTCTGTTCATATTTTCTATTTCTTCCTATTTCAGTATTGGGAGATTGTATCTTTCTAAGAATTTGTTCATTTCTTCTACGTTGTCCGTTTTATTGGCATATAGTTGCTTGTAATAGTTCCATATGATCCCTTTATTTCTGTGGTGTTTGTTGTAACTTCTCCTTTTTTATTTCTAATTTTGTTGATTTGAGCCCTCTCTTTTTTTTTCTTGATGAGTCTGGCTAAAGGTTTTTCAATTTTGTTTATCTTTTCAGAGAACCATCTTTTAGTTTCATTGATCTTTTGTATTGTTTTCTTCAACTCTATTTCATTTATTTCTGCTCTGACCTTTATGATTTCTTTCCTTATACTAACTTTAGGTTTTGTTTGTTCTTCCTTCTCTAGTTGCTTTAGGTGTAAGTTAGGTTGTTTATTTGAGCTTTTTCTTGTTTCCTGTGGTAAGAATATATTGCTATACACTTCCCTCTTAGAACTGCTTTTGCTATGTCCCATAGGTTTTGGATCATTGTGCATTAGTTTTCATTTGTCTCTAGGTATTTTTGACTTCCTCTTTGATTTCTTTAGTGATCCATTGGTTGTTAAGTAGCATATTGTTTAGCCTCCCCATATTTGTGTTTTTTACAGTTTTTTTCTTGTAGTTAATTTCTAATCTCATAGTGCTGTGGTTGGAAAAGATCCTTGATATGATTTCCATTTTCTTAAATTTACCGAGGCTCGCTTTGTGGCCTAGCATGTGATCAATCCTTGAGAATGTTCCATTTGCACTTGAGAAGAATGTGTATTCTGCTGCTTTTGGGTGGACTGCTCTATAAATATCAATTAAGTCCATCTGGTCTAATGTGTCATTTAAGGCCTGTGTTTCCTTATTGATTTTCTGCCTGGATGATCTGTCCATTGATGAAAGTGGGGTCTTAAAGCCCCCCACTATTGTTGTGTTGCTGTCGATTTCTCCTTTTATGGCTGTTAGTTCATAGGGAAGTTGAGAAGGGATGGTGGAGTTTAACACATTCTTCAGGGGATTCTGACACAACCCCCAGGGGTTATAAACCCCTTCCCATTTTGAAAATCAGTAATCTTTGAACAAAAAAAGAATTTATATTTTTACTTCATGCCAGGTTAACAAGCTTCTAGTACATGGTGTGTATAGGCTAGATTCACCAAGGGTATTCATGATCCCACATTTGGTAGGGCTTGCACTTTGACTGATACCTATATCTATATCATTGATATCTATATATTTTTTTCTTGTAGTAGTGAAGTAGTTATGCCTATCCACCACTTGGTTGTGATCACTAGCATAAGGAGGCTGTCTGGGAATAAGGGTCTAGTCAGGCCATGGGATAGAAAAGTTTCACTTTAGCATATTTGCTCAGCAATTCTAACCAAAGCTAATAAACCATAAATCAAAGCCATATGTTGACAGTAGTATTAATGGCAGACTCAGGTCCAAGTAAATAATCTAGACCTTTCACTCACATGTTTGGCTGTCAGGAAGGTGGAAGGAAGAGGTCAGGCCAAGGTTTGGCTGTGACCACATTCACTAGCATCTGAAGCAATTAGCTTTAGTAGCCACACAAGTGCTGCATGGCTATCTTTCTATCCCAATGAGGGAAAAACTATATGACAAAGCAACCTCCTTATAGGTAGGCATCATCATCCTGCCAGTGGATGCTGTGATAGGTCCCATCTCCCTATTCAGGATCAAGGTATTACTTTCCCCAGGTGCCGGTAGTGTTGGCTGCAGATGGCTTACAGCTTACAGCTAAGCCCCAGGAATGATCCTTGGCCTAAGATCGTCCCCCCTCCTGGAGGGAGGGGAGGGACAGCCTGCACACAACACATGGCCAGTAGGAGAGTGAAGCAAGTGAGGAATAGGCCTCAGTGCTAGATTTAAGGGAGTGTCAAAAAACTCAAATCAAGATAAATAATATTTTAATGCACTATTTTTAAAAATCAAAAATGCAAACAGTCCATAATGCTCAAAATATCACAATTTAAAATAAAAACAATATCAATAATGACTGATTCATCCTTTTGCTTGAGGATCATTTGTGACCCTGCACAGCACTCTTACTTATACTGTCTTTACTCAATATGTTCAGTATTTTGTTCATTGTGGAATTTTGCATTAACTTAGATTTTTAAAAATAGTGCAATAAAATATCATTTATCTTGGTTACTGAGTTTTTGGCACCCCTAAATTTTGTCCTTGAGGCGAGTGCCTCCCTCTCCTCACCCTTGTCCCAGCCATGGCAGGTGGTAACAATGCCTGGCTCGTTTGCCCTACAGGGAGACAATGCTGAAGGGTCATCCCAGCAACAGAGTTCCTGTGGGACCAGCTGGAGCCTGTCTTATGACTTCATTCCAGTCCAATCCTGCTTCCCTCACTCCCTTACCAGTGTTACTCCCAAGAGCACTCATGTGGGCAAGTCTCTGTCTGAGTCTGTTTCTCCTAGAACATCCCATAAAAGATGAAGCTCAGAGAGGCCAAGGGGCTTGCCCAAGTTCTCAGAGTTCCTAGGTGGCGGAGATGAAAACCCAGGTTAGTCTAACTAAAAGCCAGTGCTCCTCATTGTAAAACCCTATAGTCCAGGACCAGGATTTGGGACTATAGTCTAAAGTAAGCCAAGGTCAAACCCAGACACCAACAATCCCCCCACCAACTCCTCTGACTGAAATTCCTAATCATGGACTAGAAATCAGTCTTTCTGATTTCCAGGAAGTAAAGTCTCCAATTATGTCAGACCATGTGGCTGACAGAGAAATCCAACCCCCACCCTGCCAAGATATCAATATCCTAATCCTCAGAACCTATGAATGTGTTAACTTACATGGCAGAAGGGACTTTGCAGACATGATCAAGTTAAGGACCTTGAGATGCAGAGATTATATTGCATTTCCAGGTGGACCCAATATAATCACAGGGTCCTTATTAGGGAAAGAGGGAGACAGGAAAGTCAGAGGAGATGTGATGATGGAAGCAGAGGTCAGTCATGTGACCATGGGCCAAAGAATGCATACAGCCTCTAGAAGCTGGGAGCATCGAGGAACAAATTCTCCCCTAGAGCCTCCAGAAGAAACACGGCTCTACTGCCACCTTGATTTTCTCCCCTTATATGAGACCCATTTTAGACTTCTGGAAGCCAGAAGTCTAAGAAAATAAATTTGTGTTGTTTCAAGCCACTCAGTTTGTGATGATTTGTTACTACAGCAATAGGAAACTAATACAGACTCCTAAGGCAGGGCTTTTTCCCTGACATCATGGCATCACTCACATCACTCTGAGTTGTCATGGATCCTTAACAGAAATCAGACAGAACCACCAGAGGAATTTGACAATGTCTTCTCAGTTGCATTATATTTGTTAAATTAATATAAAGTAACTTGGATGTGTGGAAGGATTGATGATCTGTTCTGACTCCAGATGGTCCTGTTCTGCTGATGACAGATAGAAGTCCAGGTCAGGCAGCGCGCATCTATCTACATGAAAGAAGGAGGGAAATGATTGATGTAGGAAGGCCAGCATGACACAGGAACTCTTCAAAGCACACTTTTTACTTTTCTGACTCTTTAGTAATATCTTTTGAATTGTAGATATTCCATTCCTGTTACAATTTTAATTCAGAACCAACTGTTCTGTTCTTCTTTCCTAACTTCACTCAACGAGTTGGGATTTTAAGCTCCTCCTGCTACTTGAGCAAAAGTAGACATTTTTTTGTTGTTCACGTCATTGATTAGATTTGGGGTCTGATGTGCCATCAAAGTTTATTATTTAAAAAATCTGAATATTGAAGAGATTTTCTTTTTTAGATTAGTTATATGAAAGAGGACAAAATACTTCGGCTAGAAGCCAGAACAAGAGAATTTGGGGCATCAAGAAAATATCTTGAACAGAAACAGAAAAAAGCACAGGGCTTCACTCCAGGCAAGGAAGAGGTTCTAGGATGGGGACAGACAAGAAGAAGAGAGAGGAAAACACCATGTATAAATGAGTAGGGGGGTGAGGGAGAAGGGGCAATGGGTGGTGGCTATAACTATGCAGATGGGACCTTGGGCAACCTTGCAATATTCTTGCCCAAGTGTGTGCTGGCAAGATACGGTCCTACTCATAGGAGCAGAGATATCACTGTCTCTGCTCACTGAGCAGACCAGCCTTAAGTTTTATCCAAAAGAGCATCCCCTGCTCCTGGGGCTCAGTTAGCTGTACTTGCCTTCTGCTTCTCCTGAAGATTTCAGTCCATCAGCTAACATCTTGTTTGGGTCCTTCCTGAAAAAATGATTCCTATACATTTCCTTAAATTTTGCTTGGTTTCTAACTTACCCTCACCTCACAATGCCCCAGGACACATGTAAGCTCAAGAAAAAGAAGGCAGGTAATGATGAAGTCTTTGGATTGTTCGTGTTAGAAATGTGTCTGGGCTTTCCGTGTCTACCAGTGGCACGGCACATTTTGAGTTGGCTGCAGCTATATGTTTGTTTTGGATAAACTGTGTGCAAGGGAGGTGATTTGGAGTTGGGGTTAAGAGCACAGGCTCTGGAGCCAGGCTGCCTTGGTCTTAACCCCAGTTCCATCCATTCCTACCTCTGTGGCCTTGGCTGAGTTACTTGCCCTCTCCTGACTCAGTTTCCTCAACTTCAAAATAGAGATCATAGCACCTACCTCACAGGGTTGTTTTGAGGATTAAAGTGGTTAATACATGTAAATCTCTTAGAATAGTATACAGTTAGTACTACCCAAGTTGGACATTCTTAAAAAAAAAAAAAAAAAGAAAGAAACAGAAGGCAGGTAGGGGGAGAGAAGGGGGAGTCCTAGACACTTAATGGGATGGCATAACAAGGAATCCTTCAGCACTTTATGGATCCAGCCTGATTTATTCCCCTCCCAGCATCTCCCTCTCTTTCAATGAGCTGGGATAATGGTTAATGGCTTCCTTTTACCTGATAATAATGTGTAAATTTAAGAGTCAACTTGCACAGAGGAAGGAATATAAAGGTCAAAAGTCTTGTTATATTATCAACATACTTTTTGAAATAGCTTACTAATCAATTTGGAGAAACACGGCTCTTTATGGAGGCTTTCTCCCTGATTTGGAAAAGTACTGGCCTAGGCAGTTACCAAGTTGTTGAGACTCTAGACTACACAGACTCCACTAATCTCCTGGTTAAACTGAAGTAGTACAGCCCTTTGTATGTCCGGGTTTGGGTTTTTTAGAAATCTGGTAGGAAGAAAACAGGTGGAAGAATGATTTTGAACGAATAATTTACCACATTGAAAATTATTTTATTAATGAAATTTATTTTCTCCATTTTTTTAACTGAAATTTGTGCTTTTTTTGTGTAGTTGGTCAGCTATGCTAGTGCCTGGGTACTTTTTAAAAAAAAAAATACTGGCTTAAGTACTTTGGAGGGAGAGGTGCAAAGGGATCAGACGACATGCTTGTAGAGTAGCCTGTGGGATTGTCTGCCCAGCAACTTTCTGATCCATAGAGGTAGATCTGAGCGACTTGTTTCACTGGGTGCCCAACCTCCTCCCCAGAGTGAGGTGGGGTCCGGGCTAAGGGACTGTATACTTGACTTACTGCATATGGCTAAATTTGTAACACGAATGGGAGCAGTGAAATATCTGTGAGAGCTGAAGAACACGTCTGCTCAGTGAGGGTTCAACGTCGGGCACAGAATCGGTCTTCAGTGAGTATTTGTTGAATGACCTGACTTAGTAAATGGGTGAACAGATGAATACAGAAATGCCCAAAGCAGCAGACATTCCAGTCCCTGGTTCCAGTTGCTTCCTGCCTCTTAGCTTCCGTACAGACCTTAGTAAGCCTCCATGATCCTTGGGTTTTTACACATAACTCAGGCCATCTTATGTTGGTTTCTGTTACTTGCAAATTATAGTCACTATTAATAATGAGGAGCTTGGAATTGACTTTGAGATAAACATGAAAAAAAAATCTATAGAACTTATTCTCTCTTTATAGATATGAGTGTATATTTATGAGTGTGTATGCACGTCTGTGTAGTGTCATGTGTGTATGTATTATGCATATATACACATATATCCATATGAACTGGATAAATCAATCAATGTCCCTGAGCTCCATTCCGTATGTCTAAAATAAAGGGGTTAGACTAATGATCTGAATTAAGAGGTTATACTTTTAGGAATTATGTCAATGATTTGTTAGTAAATCACCAGAAGATATACCGTTGCCAGAAAAGAGAGTCCAAGATAGGCACTTTGGGAGTTCACATACTTTCCATGTTGTTTCATTGCTGAAAACAGTTGGGCAGATCTTTTGGAAGTGCATTCTCTGGTGGTTGCCTGTTATTTTAACTCTGCCCTTGGAAGGTGATCTCCAGTCTATGGTGACTAAGGGTGCTGGTAACACGAGTTTGGGTAAAATAGCAAAATTTAACTGTAAAGTAGCAGTGAGACTTTTCCCCGTGAATTGGCCCTGGAGGTAAACCATGAGGAGTGCCACGTCCGTATGGACAGAATATTGGTGGGAATCATGTACCAAATTGAAGTGTCCACAGGGTGCATAACCAGCAGTTGGCATCCCCAAACTTGGCTGCCTTCTTTTTGATGGGACCTCAATATCCCTCACACGTAAAGCACAATGCTGGGTGTGGCCCAGGTGTTCAATGATGACTGAACACTGTGATTGATAAGCCAAGTTCATAACGCCAGCTGTCATCAGTATTTGAATCCTTATTAATGCCAACTATTTTACATATTTTTTTTACAAGTATTTTCTTATTTCACACTGTCAACAATCCTCTTTTTATTCCCATTTTAAATGTTAGGAAATCGGGACTTAGAGAATGAAAGGAACTTTCCCCAAATCACACTGCTGATAGTGGCAGAGAATGCTAAGCCAGCTTGTCTGACTCTAAAGCTCACTATGCTCTACTGCCTCTCTCTTCTCAACCATATTTGGAGGCAAGTGAGAATGGCACAAAGCGTTTTGCCTTATACCTGATTTAACTATCAATTATAGACTCTTCACAGACCAATATGGATCTGAATCCTAATGTGCTCCTGAATAGCATTGGCTGCCTAGCAGATAAGTTCAGGGGGTCATAAACCGTTCAAAAATTGAACATCAGTGTTTTTACAATGTGGAAATACATGGATTTCTAGCTGTTATTTTTGCTGTGTATTTTCAGAATGTCTGAAAGGGCAGCTTATCTTCTATAGCACTCATCTCTGCGTGGCTCAGCTGTTCACATGGACTTTACTAGCATGTGTCATTGTTCTCCCTTTTCCTGTATGCCCTAAGGTAGGGCACTTCTGCCACCCACTGAAGTTCACTTCTAAAAAGCTAATAGCTTTGGGGGAATAGCAGAGGGGTTATTTATTTTTTCAAGTTAGTGTGGAGAAAAAGGAATAGAGCAGATTCTTCCCAGATGCCTGATTTCTAGTCAGCATGCTGCTTGAGTCCCTGATTGAACACACTTCAGCCATCCTGTGCCTAAGGAGAAAAATACTCCTGCCTCACGTCGCTATGGTAACTGATGCTCAGCAGGCAGTTGCAGTTTCATTTAACATAACTGGCTTTTAGAACTTGAGGGGAAAGTATGCTTTCATGTAAGAAAAGGGATGACGAGAGATTTAATTAATGTGTTTCAGCTTAACGTAGGGATACAGGTCACTTCCACTGTTTGACCGTAGCGTGTATAGCTCCATTTTATATCTGTATCAGATCTAAGGCATCAAAAGGTGGACCATTTCTCTCATCATGTGTGAAGTGCACAAAGTGGGCAGAAACGGAGAGATAGGGGTTGTGCTGAAGCCTTTGCAAAAGGTTTTTCACTTTATAAAACCATCTCGGCTTGAGAGTGTACGGGAGAATTGCTTCCTCTTCTCGCATCCACAAAGGAGGCCTGAGTGATGGGTTGCTAGGCAACCTCACACTGAAGACTGGGGCACTTTGAAATTAACATAGCTGACCTCCCCATCATCTCTGCAGCTCTGCTATTCAAAAGCATTTTGTGAGGCCATAGGACTCAAGAAAATAGATATAAGATGTAAATACAAAAATAAAGAATAGGGGAAATAAATCTGAATTTTTCAACGACCAGGATTCACTCAATGAAAAAAGGCAGCAGTTTGAAAAAGCAGGTTGAGGGTAAAATGGTGTTAGTTGCTATAAACCAGAAACTAGTATTTTGAATAATGTAAGAAGAAAATTTCCCTATGTTTTTAGAGACGTTTATAACTGCCATGTAAACTATCACAGCAAGGGGTCTGAAAATACCTAAGGGCAAACAAAAATAGATCCATTTATGATCATATAAATCTGCTACATATTTTTTTAAAAATCTTAACTCTCAATCCTCAGCACATGATGTTTCGCTTAAGCTCCAGAGTTTCCTACTCTTTTTCTTGCTACTGCATCATTAATATGATACTGGTTGGTGTGGGAAGGGATGGTATTTATTTTGCAAGTAGATGAATATTTGGAAGGAAACTGCAAAGCTGGTCTATGGAGCGGACACACCCTCCTGTCATCAACAAATTATTTAGTTTGATTTTTAAAATATCTCATACCACTGGGAAAGGCTTATGGTAACATTTTAAAATATGCTGTTAAATTTGTAAACATCAAAATCAGTCAAAATTGGTGGTACTGGGAAAAGTGGGAGACAAATCCTGAGTTCTTTTTGGTAGGATTTTTTTTTGTTGTGAGCATCTGGGTGAAGCAATTTTGAAACTATTTTAGATGGATTATAAGACTGAAGAAATGAACAAATATGATGAAGTTGTTGGGACTCAGGGTCTCATTGTGGAAGAAGGGACATGGGAACACAAGAAAGAACCCTATGGTGATAAACTGGATTTGGAGGAATTGATGTAATTTTGTGATTTCTGAAACATGTTTCAGTATGTGTGTATTTACACCTGTGTATGCATGTATATGTGTGCACATATATACGTGTATATATGCATGTGAGTGCATATATACATGCATATGTTTTCTGTTTGCTGAAAGGGTTTAGAAACAATTCACCCTAGTGGCAGTGAGCACACTTTACACTAAGTTCTTGATCTCTAATACCATTGCCCCACTAAAGGGAACCAGGGCTCCTCAGAGAAATGGCTGATTCCAGGGCTGGGACAGGGTAATTAGAAGTTGAACCTGGGATATTTTGTTATGCTAGAATGTAGGAACATGCTAAAAAAAAAAAAAAAAGGAAAAGAGAGAAAGAAAAAGATAGGGGTAGTCACAAGGACACCAAAGGAGCCAGCTTGAAGTGGTGCCACTGGCCAAATCTGAAACCATTTGAGCACCAAAATAATTAAAGGCATTAATGAATTATGAACCAATGAAAAAATAGGAATTCATGAACACATATTAAATAATAAATGTGTAAAAAAAGTAAAAATAATAATAAATAAGCAAAGGAGGGGCTCTTGTTTATAGTAAAATGCTAAGGGCTGACTGGTTGGAACATGTGGAGAAAGTGGTGACGTTAGAATATCATCATTTATAATCATCATGGTGAATATTAGATCAGGCAGGAATCAGGCTAATCTAGGGGAAATTTTTTTTTTTTTCTTGCGGTACACGGGCCTCTCACTGTTGTGGCCTCTCCCGTTGCGGAGCACAGGCTCTGGACACTCAGGCTCAGCGGCCATGGCTCACGGGCCCAGCCGCTCCGCGGCATGTGGGATCTTCCCGGACCGGGGCATGAACCCGTGTCCCCTGCATCGGCAGGCGGACTCTCAACCACTGTGCCACCAGGGAAGCCCTAGGGGAAATTTCTGAAGGAGCAGAATATTTGTAAGATCTTAAAGTGTCTCCTCATAGATTGGTTATTAGTTGCAAGGGAAAAAATAACAATTATATGGTAGAAAAGTTTGACATGTGTAATCAAAATTAATGTCTCCAGTGAGGGCAGGTGGACACTGTGTGTTTCCAGATGTGATACCATGAGGACACCACATCACTTATATAGTATAATGGCCAGAAACACTCAACTCAGATTGAATCTTAAGGAAATATCAGGCAAACCCAAAACAAAGGAACACTCAAATTAAAAAAAAAAAAGCGGGGGGGGGGGCAGAGGACTGTATTTTCAAAAATAGCTATTTTATAAAAGACAGAGGAAGGCTGTGGAAATGCTCCGGGTTAAACAAGACTAAAGACATGACAAGTAAATGCAATACCCAATCCTAGAATGGAACCCAACTGGAGGGAAAAGAGGAAAATATCCTGTAGAGGATATTATTGAATCAGTTGGCGGTAAATAGTGGCAGGTTAAAAGTTTTGTATCTATGTTAAATTAACTGATGGTCATAACTGTACTGTCATTAAACTGGAGAATATCCCTATTCTCATGAAATACACAATGAAGTACTTTGGAGTACAGAGGCATGTATGATGTATGCAACTTACTCTCAGGATGTTCAGAAAAAACATTTTACATATAGGTGTGTATATGTGTGTGTGTATAAATGTATATACAAAATTTGTATATACAAAGAGAAGATGCAAATGAGGTAAAATACTAACAATATTTTAGTATGTATCTGGGTAAATGGCATGTGGGTGCTCTTTGTACTTTTCTTATTCACGAAACTTCTTTAAGTTTGAAATGATTTCCAAATGAAAAAATCAAAAATTTTGTGTGGAAAAAACCCAATTTTTATTGGAACTAAAGCAATGAATATTTACATTTTAAGAAATCTGTGGAAACAGCAGTAAGCTAACTCACACAAAAAAGATACTACACTTCATAAGAGACAGTAGAGTTACTTGTTCCGCACAGAGAACTGACATCAGGACCCAGACACATCTCATTGGTCACATTTCTTCCCCTGAAATCTGTGTGGTCTGTGCTCCATCATTTTAACTTTGCTCTTGGGTGTTCTCAATATCCTGGACTTTCCCCAATCCCCGTGTCCCCCTCAAATTATCCTCTGCAATTTGTGACAATGTGAAAAATTGGCTGGAAACTTGTCAAGAAAGTATATGTCAGGGAGTTTTCATTCATTGACTAGAGCAACTTCAAGTATTTAACTTAAATTGTTTGAAAAGAGCATTTTTGTAACTGCTTAGCATTTTAGCACACTTTTTCCTCCAGTGTTCTTTAAGCTTAGGGTGTTTTCCAAAAAAAGTTTAATCTCTACCTGTGAGACAGGACCTATTACTCATTATAAGTGAGGATACTACTGAATACTTCACAGCCCAGTTCTTAGTGTTTCAAGTTTTTTTGTTTTGTTTTGTTTAAGGTTCTTACATCATTTACCCATTAAAAATAAAACTAGCCTGCCTCTGGCGGAAACTGAAATAGTAATTACTTTCTTAAAATACACTTGTTTTTTTAAAACAGAGTTTCTGTTACATTGCCAAAAGAATTTGTTTGAAGAAAGATAAAAATACACACTATTTGAAAACAGCCTCGTTTAAAGGTTGCCATAGATTCTAAGGTTATACCACTAGAAGGAAGACATTTAGAACCTGCTCATTACTCAGCTTTCCTCATTTATGGGATCAAATTGTTTTATGGGCAGCGTGCCAGATTCATTTACGTGCAGTGTAAGACAAATTGTAGAGTCAGGCATTTCTCTAGAAAACATCTGGTTCTTAAGAAGAGTATTAAAAGGTGCGTAACACTTTTTTGCTCGTAACTATGATTTATGATGTTACAGTAACCCCCCTCTAATCTGGCAGGCAGACTTCCAGCAACCACAATCAGGAACCTGGAAGTAAGTGAAAATACTTCAGAGCTCAAGGAAAACAGAGGCCCCCAAATTCCATGCGTATGAAGGAGTGGTACTGCCTTTAGGTCAAAGTCCACTTCATTATAAAACTGATGGAGCAAATTAGCATAAGGGCTCCTAAGCCCACCTTTATATATCTAACACCTCTTTCTATAGTTATTTTGTTCCTTTACTCCCTTTACAAAAATCACACATCCCTCTCAACTCTAATTCTTCTAAACCATCCCCTGGACCCCTTTTCCTCCTCAGGCTTCCCCCTTTTCTCTTTCTTATACCTTCAATATCTACTGACTTTTCCCCATAAATATTCCAAGATGCTCAAGTAGCTCCTGTCTTGAAAAACAAAAAACAAAATCCCTTTTATAAACCTCTGTAGCCATCACTCTATTGCTCCCTTACCCTCAGCCCTATAGCCAAACATTTTTCTCTTCTGTCTCTAATTCCTCACCTTTCATTCAAACTTTGTTCCAATTAGTAAGGGATCCTCTTCCTCCAAGGGGGTGCAGTTGCATTTGTGAGACCCAGAGTGCTAGCTTCTGCTCCTCTGCTACCCCCTCGGGTGGGTCAATCTGTCCAGGGCTCACACGACACAACTACACGTTGTGGCCCTGTGTGATTTCTGGTATTTCCTCCAGTTTCTTATTAGTTACATTTGGTAGGATCATCATTAAAACTCGGTTACTAGTAACAGTGAACTCCTATTACTGTTGCTATTGCCACTCTCCTATTGCCATTTTCTGGCAGTCTTTTTCGATCTTCTACTTCCTGAATCTTTTTCTCTGACAATTGAAATAAACCAGATTACATTTTGTACAAACCATTAAAGTGTGGGTGTTAAGAGTTTTTCTATTCCTCTTTAAGAAAGCTATTCTTTTTTTTTTTTTTTTTTAAAAAGGGAAAAACCCTTATTTTTAGTGTGTGTTCCTTGCAGTTAACTTGAAAAATGGCAAATTTTTCATCAGATATAACTACTGTTAAAAATTGGGTTAGTTTCGTTTAGTTGTGTGTGTATCTTACATATACATCTATTTATATTCTTTTGCAAATTAATGTTATATGAAGTTGTTTCTTGTATTTTCACTTATTTTGTGAGAATCTTAGCAGTTAAAAATCTTTAAAAATTCTTTAAAAAATAGTAAAAAAAGAAAAAATCTTTGAAGACAGTTTTTGATGACTACATAGTACTCCATTATTGGGTAAACTAATATATTTGACCACTTCATTTATGCTGAATGTTTTGGCAATAACCAAAAAACCCAAGCTTTTTGCTTCTACAGTGTTTTAAACCAAAAAACTTGGAGGAAATTTCTGAATGTCCCCTATGATAAATTTCTCTAAGTGGGATTACTTGGTCAAAGAACAGAATCTTAAATCCATACTTCCAAATTCCCTTCCGAAAGGATGAATGTGGTGGTTTTCTTGCACTGTTGCCAATCTTTCATTAAAAACAAAAAGCAAAATAAAACATACAAGCATTTGCTACTTTATCAGCACTAGCACTGTTAATATGATCCTGTTATAAGGCTCTTCACTTATCTCCAGACCCAAACTAGGAGAGTTCCTGTCAGTCTTAACTGGTCTCTTGGTTTCCATAGTGATTCTATTATCTATTCTAGTGCAAAGTTAACCTAGCTTCCTCAGCTGTAAATACATAAAACCCTTCCAGAATTGCTCTAGCTTCTTGACTAATGGGAAAGAGAGCTGTTTCCTTTTGGGACCCAGTTCACCATACTAGCTGGCCTAAGGTCAAAGGGCATTGAACTTAAAAATGCTTCCTTACTATGAGGGTGGTGGTATTCAAACCCCAAATGCACAGAAAATTCATTCATGTTGTGTCCCTCCCTCCCCGTCCTCCGTGTGGGCCCCAAACTATCATTGAACATGCCATGGGCACTGATTCCTTCAAGCAGCAGTTCAGTTTGAGTTCCAGCTTTCCTGGATGTACAGTCTTGGGCGTGTGCACAAGAAAAACGTCAGAGATTAGTTAGTGCTAAATAGAGAGTTTAACAAGGGTGACAGGGTACAGACTGACGTGATGGCTACTTTAGAGTGTTGGCCTGGACACGGACAGGGCCTCTGAGAAGGTGATAATAAACTGGTACCTGAATGAAAGAAAGAATAAGCCTAGAGAGGGAAGCTTGGAGACAGTAAGTGGGGATTAGGGGGAGAATTCCAGCAGAGGAGAGAAGGTCAAAAGTCTGTTCGAGATGGATGAAGTGAGATTTATGCATGCAAAGCGTGCAACACAATTTCTGGTGGGGGAGGGGAGCAAGAGAGAGAGGGAAGGAGGGAGGGAGACAATGAATGAGAATCTTGACTCCTGTACGGCTGTGCTTCTAGGGGAACTGACTAGTCCTCTCCATCTCTGCTTTGCCTGCATTGTCTTTTTTCTTCTGTGAAGGTTCTTCTCAACTGCAACTACTACTTGACCCTGTTCGGTTTATAATAAGTAAGTAGAGCTACTATTTATTAAGAGCCCAAGTGAGTTAGATTCATTAGGTTTTATGTACGTTCTTTCACTTAATTCTTACAACAACCCGAGGAAGGTTATTATCCTGATACATTACTTTATGGATAAGAAAAGCAAAATGAGGCTCAGAGAGCCTATGTAACTTGAGAAAGTAGTAAAGCCAGACTTTAAACCTAAGCCGGTCTGACTTCAGAGCCGTGCTCTTCACTGCTCCTCCCTTACACTTCTCAGTGGCAGCTGCCACATGTGTAAGAACGTTCATTCCACTCAGTTCTTGTTCCTCATTACCTAGCCACCTCTGTGACAGGACGCTCAGTTTCATCTGCTAGCCACATGCAGATAAAAAGAGTTTTTCTTATAGACACTGCCTCTCTTAGTTATGGAAGGCATCTTAATATAGGAAAGGCTGGTGGAATCCAGGTTCTGAAAATTTTTCTCTGACCTTGGGCAAATCACTTAGTTGGAGCCTCATCTCATCATCTGAAAAAATACTATTTCTCTGGAGAGCTGACTGAGAAATAAAAGACCTAATTTAAAGAAAGTTTCTAGAATAGTATCTAACAAATGGCAGAATAAGTGGCTGCTTAAGAAACAAAAACAGGGTTTCCCTGGTGGTGCAGTGGTTGAGAGTCCGCCTGCCGATGCAGGGGACACGGGTTCGTGCCCCGGTCCGGGAGGATCCCACATGCCACGGAGCGGCTGGGCTTGTGAGCCATGGCCGCTGAGCCTGCGCGGAAAAAACAAACAAAAACAAACTCCTCATTTTACAGATAGGAAAACTGATTTGGAAATGTCTTGCTGGGAGAAGAGATGTTCTACTTTCTCTATCCAATTTCCATGATTCTAGCATTCCATGATGCAGGCTCACTGCAACTACTAAGGGTATTCTGTTGTATCACGTCTTTAACAATGTCCATTCAGGCTGAAAGGTTATAGCTAAAGAGATAATCTGTCACAGTGCCAGAACTGTAAAACAGGGATAATAATGTCTATATTATAGGACCGGGGGATAAATGTAATAAGACATGTGAAAGCATTTTAACAGGCATGACATGTTTCATAAATGCTCTACTTATTAAACATTTTCATGGAACGCCATACATAAAAGAATGACTAGAATTTTATAACATATAATTGGAATTAAAAGGACTTTGGAAAATTGGAGAAGTGATCAGAAACTAGAATGTAGCTCAAAAGAAATAAACATGAGGTACTTAAGGAAAAGCAAGAGACTTGGAAAAATACTGTTTATTGAAAATGCAATTAAAATTGAAGACTGTGTTTATTGTATTTTTAAAGGCAACTGAAAAAGGTATAGATAACATACTAAAAATGATGTTAAGAATTGAGTTTATGAAGATTAGGTTAAATTCAGTGTAAAGAGTGAGTGCTCTCCCAGGGTGGTGGCAGGGATTCTAGGGAGAGCGGGGTCTGCAGCTGTGTTCACACGGTGTGCTTTGGGAGTCCCTACTGACCAGAAATATTCTCCACCAGATGTTACAGTGTCTAAAGTTACACCAAAAGGCCTCGTCTTTGGGCTAAGGTTAAATATTGCTATAAAGGTTTACCTATTTAAACTAATTTCAGGTACTGGTTATTTCTTAAAAGGGATCACGTAGGCATTGGGAGCAGGAAGAATCAGTTCAACAGAGAAGGGAAACACACACACTCTTTATACTTTCCCACAAAGACTTTTCTAGGAAAGCCACATTTTCTGTAATACTACGCATTAACATGGGGAGTCTACCCTGATTCTGCAAAACTCACCATGTCTTTTGAGTTCCAAGAGGAATACAAATCATAAATTTATAAAATCTTTATTAAAAGATATATTTTCTTTTTCATAAATATTTACAGGGAAATTTACTCAAACCTTTGAAATAACAGAGACCATCACAAGAATGTTTAACAGAGCACAACAATATCGTAAATGTATTTCCTGAAAGAAACAACTAATGTTCCTTAGAAAAGATATAGGATACTTAACTACCAAGATTTTAACAAAGTATTTTTTATAGAAGTGGGTTATAATCTTTACCACAGAGTCACCAAATCTGCACCTAATCAAGAGAGTCAATTAAATAAACCAGCTTTCATTCACCTTCTCCATCAGAAGACATACATTTAACATAGTGTTTCTCTTTATATACAATAGCAGCCTCTGCTGGAGAAAGAGAAGTATGCTTTCTATTACAAAGTATTAGCTTAAACCTATTTTGAACTGGAAGAACTCAGATTCTTTTCATTTCTTGCTTAAAAAAGCTAAAATAATTTTCAAGGTCTTAAAGATGTACGAGCCTTATCAAGTATATCTTTTCTGATTTTGGGGTAAGTTGGATGTGCTTCGAGAACCTGCAAAAACACACACACAAACAAAAAAACAAAACAAAAGCATAAGAACTTGTAATTCATTATCAAGAACTGCGGAGTCACAAAACTTACTAGAAACAGCATTACAGTTGAGATTTCATTAT
The DNA here is from genome assembly GCF_003676395.1 of Aethalodelphis obliquidens. Classification (NCBI taxonomy): domain Eukaryota; kingdom Metazoa; phylum Chordata; class Mammalia; order Artiodactyla; family Delphinidae; genus Aethalodelphis; species Aethalodelphis obliquidens. The sequence continues at coordinate 65,641,288 of NW_020837946.1, read as the reverse complement.
ATTAATACTACAAATTTAACAACACTTTTTAAAGGTGATATCTGAGATGCGTGTGACATGATGACTCATTTCTGTTAACAGCAATTAAATGAAAAAGGTAGAATATAATACTACACGTGGAAAATACAACAAATATAATTATTTCCTTAATAGATCAGTTACAGAAAACAATTATGTATCGATGATTTAAGATACTTTAAATAATTTAGCTATTGCATGATATTTAATAAACCCTTAGTTATTTTTACCCAGGAGCACACATCAGATTTACCTGGAATGATTTTGAAACATACAAATTTCCAGGTCTACTGAGTCTAGGAGTAGGGGAAATTCATTAAAACAAACAAACAAACAAAAAAAACCCTCCACAAATGATTCTAATGTATAACCTTACATTAATGTACAACCTTAACCTTAATGTGAAATGCTGCCTTACGCAGAGACTCAGTAATCAATAGCAATCGCTGGGGCCAAGTATTTACTATGATGATGCTCACACAGCTATCCGGGATAAGACACATCACATAATTCTCTGCTAAGGAGCTTTTCTTGGAGATCCCAACAATGTTTAGTAAAACGCCTTATATGGGATATCAATGTGACAATGTACATAAAGAAACTGCAAATTCTAAAACTGCAACTTAAATATTTGTCATTTTAACAAGGGATCATTTAGTCAGGAATCAATTCCAGAAGTGTAATTGAATGACTTCTAAATGACAAAAATACCTCTTTAATTTATAAATCTGAATCCTCTAATAACCAGAGACTTAGACACATACATAAGAACTTCTATTCAGAACAGTGATGTGGAGAATCTATAATAATCCTGAGATATCTTCTGACTTAAGGATTACGTTTTATTTAACATGCTTCTCTAGCCTCTTTCTTTAAATTGACGTAAACATTTTATTATTTGAGCCCAATTAAAAACATATGTTTTTTCAATTTAAGTAAACTTTATTTTCTAAACTTTGAAAACTGGTAGTATCTCCCAGATATATGTGATGAGTCATTTAACCAAAATATGACGTCTTCTATCTCTATTCATGTACATCTTGATATTAATTAAAAGTAGGAAATAGTCCATCTGAAAAATTTTAAGAAATCTAAATTTAAGTTTTACCTGGTGACATACATCAATTGCATCCACAAATCTTTTTGCTTTTAAGTAATTAAATGCCAGTTTGTATCCTGTAAAGACAAAAAAACCAACAATGATATAGTACTATTTATAGAGCATCCTGTTAATATTACCTTTTTTGGCCTCCTCCTTTGTTTGCTTACTCTAATATTAGAGAACTCTTAGTGGAGGCTGGTGACTATACTATGATAGAAATGATAAGATAATAGAGGGTGGAGTGACATAAAAGGAGAACAGGTAGGAAAGAAAATGGAGTTGTAACAAAGGACCACAGCTGGGTTAGAAGATGGCCGGCCATCCCACAAATGCGGTTTTGCAACTTACTAGAAAAGTCCCATTTGTTTCAGATTATGGTAAAAACTCATCGTAGGGCAGTAAATGATAACACAGCTATTCATTTATACAGTACAGATTTACTTAACATGTCAGGCAAACTGGTTCCTTCAGTCATGAGGTTTACACTCCATTAGGAAAGAAAGTACCTTATTTAAGTAATTATGTAAGTACATGAATAATTTCAAAACTGAGATAAATGCTGTGATATAAAGGTACAGGCCAAGAGCACTGTAATAAGAAACCTGGTTGGGGAGGGGGTGGGAGTCAGGCACGGTCTGAAATCTGAAGGAAGAGGCATAAGGTAGACCAAGGGGGTGGGAAGCAAGAACACTGTTAGGCAAAAACTGCACACGGAAAGGCCAACGGTAGAGGGAGACATAGCAACCAAATGGACCTGGGGTGCACGAGCGGAGCACAGAGCAGCGGGGAGAGCGGCTCAGAAGACACTGGGTTAGTCATTAGATAGCCACATCAGCGATGAGTAACAAGCACCACAGTTACTGACAGTGAAATGTCACATTTCAGATACTGACAATTTAGAGGAAAGTTTTAAGACATTCTTAACTGACCGTTGTTCTGTAACAATGCCGTAATAGTAAGCAAACTAAGGAAAAGACAAAAAAAGTGGACTCAGTAAATAAGATATAACACAATGTAAAATAATATGTAACTAATAAATTAAATATCTTGCTTTACCATTTAGAAATATGAAAAAGGGAAATCTGAATGTTGCTCTTAGGCCTTAATCAAAGTACCAAAGCAAATTTTTAGAATTTCAGAATAATGTTTTAAAAGAATTGCTGGCTAATGCAATCATACGGTAGCAAAAAGTAAGGAAAAAGAATTATCTAAAATTCATTGTATTCGATACACACACACACACACACACACACACACACACACACACACACACACATA
>NW_020837946.1:65570379-65638490 GCF_003676395.1 Aethalodelphis obliquidens | reverse complement strand
ACACACACACACACACACACACACACACACACACACACACACAAATGAGAAATGTCCAAGATGAAAACAGTAAGTGTCAGAGAGGTAAACTTGGTATCATTAGAAAATAATTATAAAAAAGATTAATAGAGTTTATTAGAGACCTGGACTCAAGTCATAGGTTTCTTTCAGTCTTAGTGTCACCTCAGAAGAGTTATTTGAAAACAAGCCTTCTGTACTTCAAATTAGTTGATTTTAAATAGTTAAGAATTGCTAATGATGTGTTTGCAAACTTGTGAAGTAAATTGAATTTAATGTTGAATACTTTCAAGCATTCACTTAATAAAGCCACTGTTAAGCATTGAAAAAAAAGGAACATTTAAAAGGACATTTAAAAAGGAAAACAACATAAGATGTCATGCCAAACATGGAAACTAGAGCCAAAAAAAACCTAGACTTAACTTTTGGCTTCTGGCTTCCTGACTAGCTTTGAGACCTTAGACAAGTCACCTGAGCTGTCAATCTCAAGTTTCCTCATCCAAAAATGGAAGGAATAACTCTGCTCTTAGTGTAAGTTTAAAGATCAAATGAAATACTTGCTGTGAAATGCTTTTAAAAATTTGAGTACCACGCAAATATTAGCATTTTTTTCTGTGTAAACACTAAATTAGAAGCACGAAGTTTTCATATGGAAAGGAACTTGATAGATCATTTCCTTCAAAAAACTTTAGAGAGGAAATGAAGAGCTAGGAATGGCAAAGAACACGTGTACCGCAGCTGCATGACACCTGTCAGGCTTCTAAGAATTCAACTCTTTGTAATCAGGAAAAAAAACGGGGGAGAGAGAGAGTGCGCTCGTGAACACGAACAATGTGAACAGCCTAGTGACTGTCACGTAACCTGGGAATGACTGAAGGGAGAAACATGACTGTGTTCTCCTCTCAGTGGATCTCAGTTCCTGGTGCCTTTCACAGTTACAGTACTCACGCCTGAATCCTATGAAAAGAACACAACCATGATTTGAAGGATTTCCTGACAAGTGAAAAAGTGAAATAAATGCATCATTAACTTGGCCAGGCAGGCTGGGGGTACTGGATGCAATGATGATCTTAAGGAAGAAACTGTGAGAATTAATTTAGAGCCTCAGAGAAATGCCAACTAAGGAGAAGTCAGAGGAACTGAAAAAATCACCTATAAAACACAAAGATAACACAGTGAAGGAACTACTGACTTGAAATCTCTTTATTTGCTGGTCTTCCAAGGAACGGAGTATTTAAACAACTGAGCTTCTAACTGTATTCCTTCTGGGGAATAAAGCACCAAAATTAAATATATTTTAAGGATTTTAAGGAATGCTCATTTTACAAGCTGATTTTATTCTGTAAGACGCACAATACCTGAGAAGGAAGCGTTAGTTCCTGGGCTCTATACAAGTCTAGTAAAATAACAGACCTCAGAAAAATACAAGGTAGGGGAAGTCCTGAACTGACAGCAGTAAGTCTAAAGATGACCAATCTGACTGCAGATTAAATCTGAGTCATCACTGTGCCACGGCTGCTAAAAAGACAGATGCCATCTTAGGTTGAACTATCAACTACTAAATGCCTAATTTAAAAACATAGCTTCATTATACATACAATTCGTTCTTAAATCATACTTAAGAAGTTGTTCATTTCTGGCACAACAGGTCAAGAGGGACATGGACAAATAAAACTGCCTTTTCAAAACCTATTTGGCCGTGGAACCTCATCTCCTCACGCTCAACTCTCTTGTTTTTAAAGAAATAACTATTAATATCTCACCCAGTATTCCAAAGCAAAGTTTGGGAAATACTATTTGAGAGTTTCCAGGAGACAGCAAGGAGGGTGAAAGACTTGAAAGCAAGAATGGACAAGCACCTGAGGCTGGTTTGGAGAGAAACTGAGGAGAGACAATGACAGAGTTTGCAATTAGAGGGCCATTATGCATAAGGGCGGAAGGACTATGTGGGTTGCTCCAGAGAACAGACAGGGCAGTGTCAATGAAGCCTATTTCAGTGCAACACAAAGAAAGAGAGGCCTGGGGAGGAGCTCCCCAGGAGTCACTAAGTATATTCCAGATGCTGCCCATCTGTTACAGATACTGGAGACTAGCCTTCCTCAAACCAATGGGCTCCCACTGGAACCAAATGACGTTTATAGATGCTCAAGAGAAAAAAAAAAGTTCCGTAGTCAAATTACTGTGGGAAACATGTCCCCTCTGTGATATCCATCACAGTATATATTAGGGTTTAGAGGCTTTGAGAAGTTCTGCAGTAAAGAAACCAGGAGGACTTGATTTGATGCAATGTCTTCCCACTTCCTTCACAATGAAACACCTTCCCCCCACAGCATCACCATTCTGGAATTAGAGGGTGAAGGGAAAGAAAGGGCAGAATTAGATCGGATGTCCTTTAAGGCGACTGAGGTGGAGTTTGAATCTCAGGAAACTACACCTAATAACTTAGTAGCTAATAATCTATTATAAATATAAAATTTATTTTTCAGACGGTCCAACAAAGGATGTTGGCTCTTAATGTGTATTTTGTCCTTAAAGAGAAAAAACAAATGCATTTAAATGAAGATTTACATATAAAACCCACGTTTCCTGTGAAAACCTAGTGTCTAAATTTTAAACTCACCTACTGCTGGATTTGTCTGATTGCCATGTTTCCACGCCATCTCATAGTTTAAGGCAGCGTCTGTATATGCCTGCTCTTTTTCCATAATGTATCCCATATATTCATAAGCTTTGCAGCAAGACTGAAGAAAAGTGCAAGATGTATCAACAGATTACACTTGATATCACTAAGATTTTATGGAGCGCTTATGACTATAGAGGTCAACCATATCAACTCATTTAAATGGCACATAAAACAGTGGTTTTCAACCTTGGCTATACAATCCAATCATCTATGGGACTTAAAAAAAGATTCTGATGCTGAGCCCCTATCTCAAACCTACAGAATCAGGATTTTTGGGTGAGAGGGAAGGAGATGTTTTATACATATACATGTACACTTTTTATTACAAATAATTCTAACACATATAGAAATTACAGTATGATGGACCCCCTGAACCCATGTCTTCAACAATGAACTCCTGGCTGATACTGTTTCACTACTCCATACACTTGTCCTTCTGTATTATCAGATAAAAAACCCTCAGATACTACATCATTTCATCCATAAATATTTTAGTATGCCTCTTTAAAAATAAGGACTTTCTTTCAACATAACCACAAATTATCACACCTAAAATGTAACAACTCCTTGATATCACCAAATATCCAGTCACTATTCAAATTTCACATAGTCTTAACATACTTTTTTGTTGGCATGTTAGGATGAGGATTCAAATAAGGGCCACACACTGTGACTGGTTGAAATGTCCCTAAACTTCCTTTTGATCTAGAAGTCTCCTCTCTGTCTCTTTCCTTGCAATTAAATGTAGAAGAAACAAGAATGTTCATCCTAGAGTTTCTCACAGCCCAGATTTAGGTGAGTGCATCCTTATAGTGGTTATATAATATATTCCTATGTCACTGATATTTCCTGGAAATTGTATTAGATCTAGAGGTTTGTATCCGATTTTGACTTAAGGGGAAAGAGGTGAAACTACTTACTTCATAGATCAGTGCTCAACCGAGTCACACTGCTCCTTATGAAAAAGCAAAAATGCACAATGCTGTATACATGTTTTTAGGTATTTTTTAATTGCTATTTTTTCCCAGAGTGTTAATTTTAAAAAATAGAAAAGTAGGTATATTAAAATTCACTGCGTTATTTTAAGTTTGAATATTTTTTCCCTTTATCATAATTTTACTTTCCTTATTTCAATGCAAGAAGATACATCACTAATATTTTCATGAAAACTATTAACCATTAAAAAATACACACACACACACACAAAAAAATACACACAAACATGGATCAGGGCACACATTTTCCCTTTTTTGCTTCAGGCTTCAACATAGCTCAGCACAGCACTGTAAGATCCTACCTGTTTTACCTTTTGATACTTTGTTAAAAAAATATTGCATTAAATGTCATTCATCCTGATCACTACATTGGACTGTTTATGTTCCCCCAAATTCATATGCTGAAATCCTAGCATCCAGCGTGATGGTATTAGGAGGTGAGGCTTTGGGGAGGTGAACAGGTCATTTGGGTGGAGCCCCCCTGAATGGGATTAGTGACCTTATAAAAGGGACCCCAGAGAGCCCCCTTGCCCTCTTTTTCTGCCACGTGAGGACACAGTGAGAACTCATTAGTCTGCAACCAGGAAGAGGGTTATCACTACAACCCAACCATGCTGGCACCCTAATCTTAGACTTCCAGCATCTAGAACTGTGAGAAATATTGATAAATTTCTGGTGTTTAAAAGCCACCCAGTCTATGGTACTTTGTTATAGCAGCATCAGTTAACTAAGATAATCACTGAGATTTTTTAAAAATATATTTATTTATTTATTTAATTTGGCTGCGCCGGGTCTTAGTTGCAGCACGTGGGATCTTCGTTGCTGGTGCGGGATATTCGTTGCGGCATGTGGGATCTTTTTAGTTGTGGCATGCGGGATCCTGTTTTTTTTAGTTGCAGCATGCGAACTCTGAGTAGCAGCATGTGGGATCTAGTTCCCTGACCAGGGATCGAACCCAGGCCCCCTGCACTGGGAGCACGGAGCCTTAGCCATTGGACCACCAGGGAAGTCCCAATAATTACTGAGATTTTAAGTGCTCCTTTAAATTTCGGACCTGGAGTGAGTGTTTCACCTGTGTCACCCCACTCTGACCCTCTCATAGATGGTGTGTTCTTCCATCACGTGGCACGTAATGTCTTGTGATGTTATACCCATTCATTAATTCATCATGGTTGGAAAATAGTGACGTTCTATCATTCTTTCTTCATTTATTAGCTGGAAAACATCTATAATGAGAAACACCTCCTTTTCCACTATTTTGTTTCCCAGCAGTATTGTTCATACAGAAAAGGCAGGATAGATGCTTAATTCTTTCCCTTTATTTGCCAGCTTTAGAAATAAGTCAGTTTATTAGCATATTTCAGTGGTGACCAATTAGGGTTGTTTTTTTTTGGATCTTTGTAAACTCATGGACTTAGACACATTTGGTGTGTTCCAACTCAGTGCAGTTATTACTGATATCTGAAGTGTCTCAACTTTGGCTAGTGGGAGTGTCCTCAAGTTGGCTCTTGAGTCCCTGACATGACTCCAATTATCACTGATAGCTTCCTTGCCATCTGGTATGACAAGATGGTCTACTGTCATCTTGCACATTTCCTGCCCCAGATCTGGATGATCTCCATTTCTTAATTATATAATTCAAAGTTTCTAAGCTCTGGTTCCTGAATTTCATGCTTCCAATATTGTCATGCCTCAGCAGTAGGGCTGACGCCTCTAAAGCAGCCGTCATGTTCAATCATGCAATGCATTGCTGTCTGCATTCTGGCAAATTGAAATTCTATCTGCACTGAAACCTTAATTCCCATGAAATCTTGCTTAAGCCTCGATTAGGCATGTAAGGGTTAGTTATTTGGCAGTTTAGATTTTTCAGAGCCTATTAATAAGTATTCTGTTTTTTAAGGCCAATGTAACTTAAATTACATGTATAATTACATAAATTGATAAATGGCTTGATATTTTAGGTTTTTAAAGTCCCCAAGAAAATAACTTAATAGTATTAGACGATCATGACTCCTCTTTGGAAAACAAATGATCTATTTTGTAATCTAACTGGCTCAAAGGGAATAAAACATAGATTTGCTGTGATTAAGATTTTGAAGTAACTGATAAGACTCTATAAAGATAAATATCCTCAAGTTTCTAAGTTGAGCACAATTATTTCTCAATAAATAGTAACAAATTCTTAACTTAAAACATGTTATAAAAAGACATCCTTTTCTGGGCAATTAAATACCAAAATGCAGTGTTAGTAAAGAGCCTTAAATTCTAAGGACTTGAAGATTTTCAGTTTTATACCTAAGATACGCACTTTTCTACCTAAGATATGGACTTTTCATTAAACAAATCAAATTAAATGCTTAAAACACTTTTCCCTACAAAATATATTATGCAGAGTGGATTCTAATAATGAGAAAACAACACGCAGCTGCAGTCAGTTCATCAGGAGTATTTAACAGGAGGGACAGACGTCTGCAATTAATGGTCTTCTGCAACTTTCATTAGCTCTGGGATGAGATGGATAATCACAGGCAAACGCTTGACATTCCAAAACACTTTCTGTAAGTAGGGCAAAACCACAGCTGAAACTTGAAACTGCAATCTCTCTTTCTTTATTTTCAAGGGCAAATGGCTTCTTTTTTATTACTAATGTTTATTTCCTGATTGTGGTAAAAACAAACATTTAATTCTCTAAAAACACACAGAAATCCCTAGAAATGGACCAACACTCTATAAAAACCTATATAGAGGGCTTCCCTGGTGGCGCAGTGGTTGAGAGTCTGCCTGCCGATGCAGGGGACACGGGTTCGTGCCCCGGTCTGGGAAGATCCCACATGCCGCGGAGCGGCTGGGCCCGTGAGCCATGGCCACTGAGCCTGCGCGTCTGGAGCCTGTGCTTCGCAACGGGAGAGGCCACAACAGTGAGAGGCCCGCGTACCGCGCAAAAAAAAAAAAACAAAAAACCTATATAGAAAGCTTATACAACAAAGGCTACCAATTATTTTTCACTCCTCAGTCACCTACCCTGTTATGACGCAGGCACCTTTTTAACAGCTCTTCTGCCATGTCGTACTTTGCTGATTGAATATAAATGTCAGCAAGCAGCAGCCAACTCCTCTCAAAGTCCTCAGCATCAATAGGATTCCAGTTCATTTTTGCAATCCTTTTCAGCTGGTTTCGGGCTCGTGGAGTTTGTTTCAAGATCATATAAGCTGTTGCCATTCCCAAAAGTGCTGGAATATGATCCTTCTATAAGGAAACAAGAGTTGAGACCCCCGGATACACAAACATAAATGTGCCATGTTTAAAAGAAAAACACATGGAAAGTAGCAAGTGCTACATAATATAAGGACCGGCCTGTGGATTCTATTGCTGGCTTCACTTAAATACTGTGATATGGTCATTATGTAACACATCCAGTAACCTCAGGCTACCAGGAGGAACCATCTGGTCCAGGTAGTTCAGTAAGAATGCAGGTGCGGTAACCACGCAATTCCAGACAATTAGGAAAACTTGTTCTTTAATGAGACTGTTTCAGTTTTGTACAGAAACAGAAAAAATAAAATTCTATCTCATTGTAGTCCTAATTGAATATTTATGTTTCAGATTCAGCATTCTGGCTCCTTAGTTCTTTCAGGACTAACAGAACGATTTACCTGCAAATGATATTCCTTATCTATACTGACTTCTACTGCTCTTTTCCTCCTCCCTTTTCATTTTATTCAAAAGCCTCTTCTCCCAATAAAGTTTGGTTAATGAAATGTTATAAATAAGGCATGCAATTAATTAATCATTTGGAAACTATATGAAATAAACTCATGCCTTAAAATATGCTTTTAGATTTGGAGTCTGCAGCTCCTTGATAGTAACTATAAAAGATGATATTCTTTTAGACAGAGCTCAGAGTCAGAAAATGTCACTCTGCGAAACCAACAAGCTATTAAGAATTGGTATAAAATGGAGACCATTAGCGGTCTATCCAGAAAACTAACATACCTATGCAGTTATGTGTATGAATCTGACAAAGATAAAGTGCTTCTCAAATTTCAGCAGAGGGACCGTGATGCTTTTATAAAGAGAAAGACTTCCATTTAAAATATAAATAAAAGATGAGAAACTGTGATGTAGAAATTATAATATCATGACTATAATAAAGGTGCACTGTAAGATAGCAAGTTTCAGTAACTAGTAACGAACAAAAGGAGAGCAGAGTGTTAAAACGTTCAATGTCCTACACTGATCACGGTTGGAAGTCAGAAATAACCCTGGGATAGAGAAGGGCAATTCACTGGAGTCTGATGAACATGGTTTGTAGGAATATAAAACTTCCTTGGGTCTAATTTTATGTCTATCAATAAACTCCCAATATGTAATTTGTTCTCCTGATTAAGGAATGGCAGAAGGTTTTTTATTTGAATGCCAAATACAACCAATTTGGTAGTAGATTTTGAAGACGTGTGGGATATTATTAATTATTGAACAGTATCCTCCATCCCAGGAGGGCTAGAAAGGAAAGAAAATACAGACCTACTATGCATTTGTCAGCCAGATCCTAGGACAGCCCAAGAAGAGAAGGGTCCTGGAAAAATGTCCAGACCTATTCACATACTAAAAACATCCCACACTATACCTTTAAAAATAAACTCTGATTTAAAAATCACACACTTTGAGTTTGATTAGAATGAATCGATTCCTCACAGCTTGAAATCACTCCTGAGTGAACTGAAGAATGGTTTCTAAAACTGCAGACTTGCATTCTAGCCCCTGCGCTAGGCCCATGATGCCTTTTCTGGTGCAGACATCCTAAGATGTTCAGTCAGCTTTTCTCTCTCTGTCACTCTGAACTGCAACAACTTTACATCACAAAAGACAATACAGCTCTATTATAAACAGCGTACCTTTATGGTTCAAGGTGAGGGGAAGAAAGGAAGGGGAAACATTTTAGATTGGGTTTAATGCTTCTTCCACTGGTTCCTCCCATGTCTTCCTGTCATTTTTCAGTCAATCTGAAGGCCACATAGTGCTGTGAATCTACCCTATGCTTCGATGCCTCCCTGCCTTTGTTCACATCTTCCCCTTAACTTAGAATGCACTTCCTCCAACTCTGCCTGTGAAAATGCAATTTACCCTGGTTCTTCTTAAATCATACCTTCTTCCATGGAAGGGGTCTCTCAGCTCTCCTTATACTATCTCCTACAGCAGTGGTCCCCAACCTTTTTGGCACCAGGGACCAGTTTCGTGGAAGTCAATTTTTCCACGGGGGGGGGGCAGGCGGGGGGATGGTTCAGGCAGTAACGCGAGCCACGGGGAGCAGCAGATGAAGCTTCGCTCGCTTGCCCGCTGCTCCCCTCCTGCTGGCTGGTCCGGTTCCTAACAGGCCCCGGACGGTCCGCGGCCTGGGGGTTGGGAGCCCCTGTCCTACAGCACTGTTATTTGCAACTTTAGGACAGAACGTAACAGATTTTGCTTTGCATTACACTCAGTATCTGTGTCTCATCTTCCCTAGACTACGAGAAACCTGAAGAAAGGGTCTGTATGTGGTTTATCTTTGTGATTCCGACTATGCTCAGCACCCACTGGTTACTTAATGAATATTCATTATATTTAATATATGCAGCCTATGAGTTAAAAGGGAAAAAGACAAGATAAAATTCACTTACTAAACTTCAATGCATACATCAGTCTTTGGACAGTATGGCCAGTAAACGGATTTGAGGACCGTATATTACTAATCACATATGTAAGAATGATAAGAAAAATAATGTAGTCTCAGCAAAACAAAGAACTGGCACAGTCTCTCTAGGAAACAGCTGTGATGTCACTTACTGCTTTTAGTGTTCTCTCTCAAACCTCACAGTTTAAACTCTCCTTACATGATAGAACGTTACTTCCCAACGTTAGGGAGCTATGACACCTTACTTGCAATGGTGCTTTATCATGTCTTACAGATTTTCTTAGACTTACAGGACAGTCCTATTTCTGGTTCTGTCAGCTGCTGTCATCCATCTGCTGCTGCAGTCAATTCAACTGAGCACTGCTTCAATGTCAGCAGAGGGGCTCTGCTTGAGGATGGAACTGGGCAGCTGCTGCCTTGCTGTTTTGTCCCCAGGGCGGCTTACAGTGGCGGTCAAGTGCCACCATGGATACTTGCACCCAAACAACAACAGGAGTTGCAGGTTTTCCAAAGCCCTCCAGGGTCCTGGGAGGCAGGGGGGAGGGGTCACTGTAGGAGGTTTTGGCCATTTACTGCTGCTGCTGTGACCTCTGAACCACAAGAAAACACAGCAAAATTCTGTACCTCCTGTGAGAGGCCCCACATGAGTCTCCCACGGCTTACAACACCAGTGAGTAGAAGAACATGAAATCCCAAGTGCATGCTTAGAACTAGCTACTACCAACTGTTGATGGGATGGGTACCTAGAATTCCTTCCTTAATAACAAGTAATTGGAGAATTACAGCACTGTGTGAGGGAAGGAGAAATAAAAGGCCCAGAGGGTGAGAAGGGCAGTGGATCTGAATGGGCTAAAAAGAGGAGAAAGCCTTTGATCTAATAGTAATAAAATATTATTATTTAATATTTATTATTATTATCACGGGGTGATTTCAGTGTCACTAAAGAACAACATCATCATCTGCATGACTGAATTATAAGTTGTCAGTACTGATCTCACTTAGCTCTAGAGCTGGAAAAATTTCAAGTTCACATAAGTGAAAAGGTGAGATATCAAGGCAGCCAGGTGTTTGTTTTCACTTAGTAAGTTAACTTAGGCTACACTTAACAACAGAGGATAAAGCCATTCCCTTGAGAATTAATTTATGCCCTCTTGCAGAATTTCCCTTCTCTAGAACTCACTGTTCTAATAGAGATAAACATAACAACACGTCAACATGTAATAATGTCTCCTCTGAAAACAAAGGTACATGATGTAAAATCATACCAAACTATATATCTAATTTTTAATAATAGTAAATAATGAAGTCAATCTTCAGAAAACAAATAACTAATTAAAGTACATATTTCAACACCACCAAGGAAAGCTAACATGAAGTTGAAAAAGAAAATCTACTAACCTCCGACGTTGTTATTTCAGTGAAGGTATTCAATGCCTGCTCGACATTAGATTTCTGTTTGGTAGCCATTAGGCAACAGTTTTCCATTATGCGAAGCTGCACGTGACCCTGAACAGTCTGAGGTTTTAGTTCCTTAAGGAGCTTTTCTGCTGTTCTCACTGCTAACTGCACAGACTCTTGCTTCTCAGTTGAATTACTGTATACAATACAAAATAAATCTATGTCTATCACTCATTAAGTAAAATTCATTGAGATTAGGGTACATTGGTTTCTATTTTTCTCACCAATTTAAAAGTAATCCTACTGAAGAATGTCACTCATTCTATTCTAATACAAAGTAAAGCACAGTTACAGTTTTAAAAACAAAACTAACATAGCTTCAATAAAACACCATTAAACATTTATTCACTTTAGACTGAAAACAAAAATTGGATACCGTCCACCTGTGGTAAATGTGTTCGTTTTAGCTAATATAAAACTAGAATTCAGGGTAAGTAGAATTATACAATTATCAAATAGCATACCTACTCAGAAAACGAAAGAAAGAAGGGAGACTATAAAATACTGTAAATCAACTATATACTTCAATTAAAAAATAATTAATTAAAAAAAAGGAGTGAGCAGAAAGTAACTAACTTTGTTAAAGCACTTCCTATGTGCCAAGCACTGTGTTATTTCATTCAGTGTATGCTGAATCCATTTTACATATGAGAAAACCAAGGCTCCAACAGATAAAGTAATTTGCCAAAGATCACATAGCTAATAGATTTGAATCTAAGTTTGCCAGACATATAAAGTATACTAATGTTCCTCACCCAAGGTGCCTATTAGGTTCTCAGAAAAGAAATTCTTTACTTGTCAAGAGGTTATAAATTTTAAGTGCAATAATTTGAATGTGTAATAGCAATTTTCTTATATACATACCCACACCCAGATATAATGTAGAAATAAATCAATTAATGAAAGGAAATTAAATTCTTAAAGCCTAATCACTAAAGCTATTGATCTTCTTCTCAGGCTTTTACCTTCTCTAAAACATTTTACACTGTTGGTAATCTTCTTTCAAGCTCCCCTCCTTTTGTTTCTTCTGTAAGATTACAGTTTTCCTTCTCTTTCCACCAGTCATTGCCCTATCCTTACCTCCCTTCCTCCAATCTCCTTAAATGTTAGCACACCCCAAATTTAGTTCTCAGACTTCCGTCACTACATTCTACTCGAAAAGAGGCCATTCATGGGGTTCCAACTACCCACTCTGAGCACCTATCCCCCAAATCTGTATCTCAAGCTGTGACCTCCCTTCTGAGTTCTATATTCCAAATTTGGTGTTTTCAACCTATTGCTGAAGACTTCCATGGGGACAGCCTATAGTTGCAAAACAGAATGTTTCCTTAACCTTTCTAAAACAAACAAAAATTAAAAATGCCTCTCCCCCGCTCTAAATCTTTCAATGGTCTCTGTAATCCAAGCCTTCAGGACTGCCACTGAAACCTCTCAGCAGTCAGGTTTTCATTTCTCCCACTCCTCTATGCAGCTTCCCCTGACTGCTCTGCACTATGTTTTCTATGAATTCCTGCAACACTTAATAACAATTTAACTCACTTCTGTTTTGTTGCAAGACTGAATGGCTTCAGACACTGCCTTGCCGACCAGGTAAATTGCATGCATGCTCCTGGGGGCAGAAATAACCTCTCCTACTCCCCTTACACCCTTATACACTCCCCACCCTGCCTTCCCTGACCCTGAGGAGAGGGCGAGCAACAAGTGTAGCCTGACAGAAGTATAACCACTTACCCGCAGTGCACCACAGTGGCCAACAGCTGGCGCTCTGAGGCCAGGGAGGACTCAGTCTAAATCTTGCCTCCACCATTTTCTAACTCCATCATGTTAGGTTAACTTGGAGCTTTTTCACACATTGTTAAAGGGAATAAATAAGGCAATGCATATACAGTATACAGCCAAGATCTGGCAGAGAGCCATCTGTTAAGAAGTTACTATTATTATTATGCGGACAATTTTTGCCAAGGTAATCACACTACGATTCATTCTATTTTCCACAGAGCAATTAGGGGAGTGTCTTCAATAGCATGTCTGTTCTGATTTAGAAAACCTTCTAAAAGTATGTCATGCTTGTTTCAGAGAACAGTTATTCCCAGCTATGATTTATTCGCTAAACTGCCATTAGTGCTATCCTGGAATTTAGTTCTCTTTTATAAGATATCCTTGATTATCCCCAACCAGTGTTTCTGGAAAAAAGAGTAACTTGTCAAATACTACTCACCCCAGGTCTCCATCCAGATTTTCAAATACTTCACCTCCAATAGTTTCATTATCTGGATTCAGACAGATTTCTATCATATTATAAAGGGCATTTTGGCCCCAGTCACTGTCTTTCCGAGCCTTATTAAAATGTCGAAGGGCATCATTTGGTTCTCCAGTATACCTTGTTAGATGTTTAAAAAAAATTACTTATTGCAATCACTAACTACAAACTTTAAGTCGTTTATAATTTGTTTTGTAAATAAAACTATTATATTTTAAAATATAGAATTTTAAAAATTCAAAGTGTATTCTACTTTAGTCACAATGAGGAAAACAACCTATTATGTAGAATTTATTTGCCAATAAATTTACCAAAGATATAATCCTTTACAGTACTGAAATCCTGGCTCCAGTTTTGCTCTGGAGTTACGTTTCTCAGCCATTAAGAAAAATCTTGGAACATCCTCAAGTTTTCCACATCTTCTTAGGAGATCAATTAAACGAGATAAGGTCATATAATTATCTAGAAACAAAGAACATTTCAGTTATGGACATTTTATAGCTTTTGCTTTGATGGTTAAAATCCTTCTTCATTAAAGTATACTTTGCTTCAAATGAAGTGCAATTTAAATATAAATTTAAATTTAGTGCCTTAGAGGTTTTGAGTCTCTAAAGAGACCGTACAGACAATGGATGATTTATCAAATGATAAGGGATGGGTTGGTCTGGTCACAGTGAGAGAATGTTCAATATAGGCAAATCTATAAAAATGTACATTTGTTGTGTCTTACTTTTCAATTGTCATTCCTGGGACCAAAACCTAGAAACAGCCTCTGTATAATCTAGACTCTTAAATGTAAAATTCAGGAGGATCAGTTTGATTGCACAGGAGAAGTCTACCTCTGAGACCTGCTTCCTTACTTACTGCAGCTAGGAAGCGGGTGAGAACAGTACACGTTGATGATAATGTTTAGGGTGGGCAATAATTTTACTGCAGACTTGCCTTAAGGTGTACGTGTACCTAACACACTCGATACCAGCTTACCATATTATAACCTTAACATACTAGTCCCAGTATTTTAATCCTATATTATCTTCTAAGGAAAAAGAACTAGTTATTTAGTCCCAGGTATAATTTCCTGACAGGTTTCTAGAATGGCTTCTTCTAATTCTATTCAGTTCTTTCTCATCACTAGGATACTAAATTTTGAGAATCATGTTAATACATTTTAAGATAGTGAAAATAATGTATGGACACTTTAGAAAATTTGGAAAAGTACAGAAAAGTATAAAGGAGAAAAAAAATCACTCATATTCCCACCAACTAGAGATTACCACATTTTGGTACGTTTCCTGTCATATATTTATGAGTAAAAATCAATCTATAAATATTTAAATGTAAACAGTGAAATATGTTGCTTACATATATACAAAGTTGGAGTCACACTTGGGGTTCTGATTTTGATTCAACATTATATAGTAAACATTTCCCAATTGTCATTAAATGGACTTCAAAAACACTTTAGTGACTGCACAATATTCTATTCTATTGATGGCTCACATTTTATTTCTCTATAGTTGTGTTTTTTATGTATTAATATTTGGGCTCACAAGTTTCAATTAGCACAGGACTCATAGTAGGGAATTTATAAAAATCCTTATTTATATAAGCTATTTGATTCACTTTGATAGGGTGAATTCCTAGAATTAAAACACACACACTAACAAAAACTTTTAAAAGAAATTTATCCTGTTTCTATTTTCCAAGAAAAGAGAAGATACCATATAATCCAGCACTTCCACTTCTGGGTATATACCCCCAAGAACTGAAAGCAGGCACCTAATCAAATATTTGTATACCAGTGTTCACAGCAGCATTATTCACAGTAGCCAAAGGTGGAAACAACCCAAATGTCCACCAATGGACGCATGTATAAACAAAACATGATATATACATATAATGGCACATTATTCAACTTGAAAAGGAAATTCTGACACGCTACAACATGGATAACCCTTGAAGACATTATATGAAGTGAAATAAGCCAGACAAAAAAGGACAATACTGTATGATTCCACTTGTATAAGGTATCTAGAGCAATCAAATTCATAGAGGCAGAAAGTAGGTGGTGGTTGCCAGGGCCTACAGGGAATGGTGAGTTAGTGTACAGAATTTCAGTTTGGAATGATGAAAAAGTTCTTGAGATGGATCATGGTGATGGTTACACAAAAATGTGAATGTACTTAATGCCACTGAACAATACACTTAAGAATGGCTAACATGGCAAATTTTACATATGTTTTAGCAAAATATCATTAAAAAAGGAACCTCTGTAAGCTCTGCACCTATTCTTTTACATGATGTCAAAATAATCCAGGTTGACATCATCATTTGCCTTTTAAAAAATTTTTGTTGATGTATATAGTTGATTTACAATGTTGTGTGAATTTCTGCTGTACAGAAAAGTGATTCAGTTACACATATATATATACACTTTAAAATATTCTTTTCCATTGTGATTAATCACAGGATACTAAATATAGTTCTTTGTGCTATACAGTAGGACACTGCTGTTTATTCATTCCACATATAATAGCTTACCTCTGCTGACCCCAACCTCCCACTCCATCCCTCCTCCAGCCCCCTCCGCCATGGCAACCACAAATCTGTTCTCTATGTCCTTGAGTCTGTTTTGTAGATAGTTTCGTTTGAGTCATATTTTAGATTCCACATGTAAGTGATATTATATGGTATTTGTCTTTCTCTTTCTGACTTACTTCGCTTAGTATGATAATCTCTAGTTGCATCCCTGTTGCTGCAAATGGCATTATTTCATTTTTTTATGGCTGAGTAATATTCCATTGTATATATGTACCATATCTTCTTTATCCACTCCTCTATCAATGGACATTTAAATTGTTTCCATGTTTTGGCTACTGTGAATAGTGCTGCTATGAACACAGGGGTGCATGTTTCTTTTTGGATTAGAGTTTTGTCTGGATATATACCCAGGAGTGGGATTGCTGGATCATAAAATGTAATTCTATTTTTAATTTTCTCAGGAACCTCCATACTGTTTTCCATAGTGTCTGTACCAACTTACATTCCCACCAAAAGTGCAGGAGGGTTCCCTTTTCTCCAATCCTCTTCAGCATTTGTTATTTATAGATTTCTTAATGATGGACATTCTGACCAGTGTGAGGTGGTACTTCATTGTAGTTTTGATTTGCATTTCTCTAATAATTAGCGATGTTGAACATTTTTTCACGTGGCTATTGACTATTTGTATTTATTCTTTGGAAAAATGTCTATTTAGGTCTTCTATCCATTTTTCAATTGGGTTGTATTTTTATTGTTGAGTTGTATGAGCTGTTTGTATATTTTGGAAATTAAGCCCTTGTTAGTTGTATCATTTGCAAATATTTTCCCCCTTTCTGTGGGCTGTCCTTTTATTTTGTTTATGGTTTCCTTTCCTGTGCAGAAGCTTTACCCTTTCAAAGAACCAGCTCTTGGTTTTACTGATATTTCCTATCTCTTTAATCTCTATCTTATTTCCTTTATGATCTTTATTATTTCCTTCCTTCTGCTGAGTTCAGGTTTTGTTTGTTCTTCTTTTTCTAATTCTTTTAAGTGGTAGATTTGGCTGTTAAGATCTTTCTTGTCTTTTGAGGAAGGCCTATATTGCTATAACCTTCCCTCTAAGAAATGCTTTTGCCATACACCATAGATTTTGTATGGTTGTGTTTTCATTGTCATTTGTCTCCAGGTATTTTTTAATTTCCTCTTTGATTTCATTGTTCACCCATTCGTTTTTTAGCAGCATGTTGTTTAGTCTCCATGAAATCATTTTTTTCTCATTTCTTTTTCTGTGGTTGATTTCTAGTTTTATGCCATTGTTGTCAGAAAAGGTGCTTGAGATAATTTCTATACTCTTAAATTTGTTGAGGCCTGTCTTGTGCCCTAGTATGTGGTCAATCCTAGAGAATGTTCCACGTGCATTTGAGAAGAATGTGTATTGTTTTTTTGGATGTAATGTCCTGAACATATCAAGTAAGTCTGACTGTTTGACTATATCACTTAGGATCTGTTGCCTTAGTGATTTTCTGTCCAGAAGACCTGTCCATTGATGTGAGTGGGGTGTAAATGTCTCCTACTATTATTGCATTCTTGTCAATTTCTCCCTTTAGTATGTTTTATGTATTTGGGTGCTCCTATATTAAGTACATATATGTTGATGAGTATAAAATCCTCCTCTTGTATTGTTCCTTTTATCATTATATAGTGTCCTTCTTTATCTATCTTTATGGTCTTTGTTCTAATGTCTATTTTGTCTGATATGAGCAATGAAACTCCTGATTTCTTTTTATTTGCATTTGCATGAAATATCTTTTCCCATCCATTCACTTTCAATCTATGTGTGTCCTTTGCCCTAAAGTGGGTCTCTTGTAGGCAGCATATTGTAGGCTCTTGTTTTCTTTACCCAATCTGCTACTGTGTCTATCGATTGGAGCATTTACTCCATTGACATTTAAAGTAGTTATTGATAGATATGTATTTATTGCATTTTAACCTTGTTTTCCCGTTGATTTTATATTTCTGCTTGGTCCCTTTTTTTTCTTTTTCCTTTTGTGGTTTGATTATTTTCTTTTGTATTATACTTATGTTCTCTTCTTTTTGGTTTCTGTGAATCTAGTGTATGTTTCTGACTTGTGGTTACCTTGTTTTTCAAGTATGTGAACCCCATCCTATATCTACTTGCCTTAGACTGGTAGTCATATACGCTCAAACACATTCTAGGAAATGAAAAAAAAAATCCACTTTTTCTTACTCTTCTCACTCATCTTTTTACATCTTCATGTTCTTCCTTTTGCTGTTCATTGTGGTTATCATCACTTTCACAGAAATTTTCTGATTTTTTTTTTAAATCTGTGTACTGGCTTATTCAGGTGATTTGCTTTCCAACTGTGATTTTCTCTTTCCTATATATTCTTACTTCTTTTCTATTTAGAGAAGACTTTTCAATATTTCCTTAAGGATAGGTTTAGTATTGCTGTATTCTTTTAGTTTTTGCTTGTCTGAGAAATTTATTTTTTTTTACATATCAATAAAGCTGTTCTTATATATATATATTTTATTTTTTATTTTATATTGGAGTACAGTCAAGTGTTCAGCAAAGTGATTCAGTTACACATACACATGTATCTTTTCCCATTTAGGTTATTAGAGAATACTGAGCAGAGTTCCCTGTGCTATACAGTAGGTCCTTATCTATTTTAAATATAGTAGTGTGTATGTATCAATCCCAAACTCCCAATTTATCCCTTCCCCCCAACCTTTCCCCTTTGGTAACCATAAGTTAGTTTTCTAAGTCTGTGAGTCTGTTTCGTAAATAAGTTCATTTGTATCATTTTTTTTTGGATTCCGCATACAGTGACATCATATTTGTCTGTTTGACTTACTTCACTTAATATGATAATCTCCAGGTCCATCCATGTTGCTGCAAATGGCATTACTTTGTTCTTTTTATTGGCTGAGTAATATTCCATTGGATATATGTACTACATCTTCTTTATCCATTCATCTGTTGATGGAAGTTTAGGTTGCTTCCATGTGTTGGCTACTGTAAACAGTGCTGCAGTGAACATTGGGAAGCATGTATCTTTTTGAATTATGGTTTTCTCTGGATATATGCCCAGGAGTGGGATTGCTGGATCATATATATGGTAGCTCTATTTTTAGTTTTTTAAGGAACCTCCATACTATTCTCCATAGTGACTGTATCAATTTACATTGCCACCAACAGTGCAGGAGGGTTCCCTTTCCTCCACACCCTCTCCAGCATTTATTGTTTTCAGACTTTTTGATGATGGCCATTCTGACTGGTGTGAGGTGATACCTCATTGTAGTTCTGATTTGCATTTCTCTAATGATTAGTGATGCTGAGCATCCTTTCATGTGTTTGTTGGCAATCTGTATATCTTCTTTGGAGAAATGTCTATTTAGGTCTTCTGCCCAATTTTTTGATTGGGTTGTTTGTTTTTTTGCTGTTGAGCTGCATGAGGTGTTTGTAGATTTTGGAGATTAATCCCTTGTTGGTCACATCATTTGCAAATATTTTCTCTCATTCTGTGGGTTGTCTTTTTGTTTTGTTTATGGTTTCCTTTGCTGTGCAACAGCTTTTGAGTTTAATTAGGTCCCATTTACTTATTTTTATTTTCATTACTCTAGGAGGTGGATGAAAAAGATATTGCTCATATTTATGCTGAAGAGTGTTCTGCTTGTTTTCCTTGAAGAGTTTTATAGTATCAGGCCTTACATTTAGGTCTTTAATACATTTTAAGTTTATTTTTCAAAAGGGTATTACATGTACCAAAATGTTCACTGAAGCTCTATTTACAACAGCCAGGACAAGGAAGCAACCTAAGTGTCCACCAACAGATGAATGGATAAAGAAGATGTGGCACATTTATACAATGGAATATTACTCAGCCATAAAAAGAAACGAAACTGAGTTATTTGTAGTGAAGTGGATGGACCTAGAGTCTGTCATACAGAGTGAAGTAAGTCAGAAAGAGAAAAACAAATACCGTATGCTAACACATATATATGGAATCTAAAAAAAAAACAAAATAAAAAAATGGTCATGAAGAACCTAGGGGCAAGATGGCAATAAAAACACAGACCTACTAGAGAATGGACTTGAGGATACGGGGAGGGGGAAGAGTACGCTGGGACAAAGTGAGAGAGTGGCATGGACATATATACACTACCAAATGTAAAATAACTAGCTAGTGGGAAGCAGCCGCATAGCACTGGGAGATCAGCTTGGTGCTTTGTAACGACCTAGAGGGGTGGGATAGGGAGGGTGGGAAGGAGGGAGACACAAGAGAGAAGAGATATTGGGACATATGCATATGTATAACTGATTCACTTTGTTATAAAGCAGAAACTAACACACCATTGTAAAGCAATTATACTCCAATAAAGATGTAAAAAAAAGGGCGTTAAAGAATGTTCTAAGTTCATTCTTTTACATGTAACTGTCCAGTTTTCCCAGCACAATTTACTAAAGAGATGTCTTTTCACCATTGTCTTGCCTCTTTTGTCATAAGATTAATTGACCATAGGTGCATGGTTTTATTTCTGGGCTTTCTATCCTGATCCATTGATCTATATCTCTGTTTTTGTGCCAGTACCAAACTGTCTTGATGACTGTAGCTTGGTAGAATAGTCTGAAGTCAGGGAACCTGATTCCGCCAGCTCCATTTTTCTTTCTGAAGATTACTTTGGCTATTTGGGGTCTTTTGTGTCTCCATACAAATTTAAAATGTTTTGTTCTAGGTCTGTGAAAAATGCCATTGGTAATCTGCTAGGGATTGCAGTGAATCTGTCGACTGCCTTGGGTAGTATAGTCATTGTGACAATATTGTGATCCTTCCAATCCAAGAATATGTTGTATCTTTCCATCTGTTTGTGTCATCATTGATTTCTTTCATTGGTGTCTTATAGTTTTCAGAATTACAGGTGTTTTGTCTTCTTAGGTAGGTCTATTCCTGAGTATTTTATTATTTTTGATGTGATGGTAAATGGGATTGTTTCTTCAATTTCTCTTTTTGATCTTTCGTTGTTAGTGTATAGGAATGCAAGAGGTTTCTGTGTATTAATTTTGTATCCTGCAACTGAATTCATTGATGGATTCCAGTAGTTTTCTGGTGGCATCTTTAGAATTTTCTATGTAGAGTATCATGTCATCTGGAAACAGTGAGTTTTCCTTCTTTTCCAATTTGCTTCTGATTGCCACGGCTAGGACTTCCAAAACTATGTTGAATAAAAGTGCCAAGAGAGGACATCCTTATCTTGTTCCTGATCTTAGAGGAAATGCTTCCAGCTTTTCAACTTGAGTATGATGTTAGCTGTAGGTCTGTCATATATGGCCTTTATTATGTTGAGGTATGTTCCCTCTATTCCCACTTTCTGGAGAGTTTTTATCATAAATCGGTGTTGAATTTTGTCAAAAGCTTTTTCTGCATTTATTGAGATGATGATATGGTTTTTATTCTTGTTTGTTGACATGGTTTATCATGCTGACTGATTTGCGGACACTGAAAAATATTTGCATCC
This sequence comes from Aethalodelphis obliquidens, assembly GCF_003676395.1. Lineage (NCBI taxonomy): Eukaryota > Metazoa > Chordata > Mammalia > Artiodactyla > Delphinidae > Aethalodelphis > Aethalodelphis obliquidens. The sequence continues at coordinate 65,617,344 of NW_020837946.1, read as the reverse complement.
CTGCGATAAATCCCACTTGATCATAGTGCATGATCCTTTTAATATATTCTTGGATTTGGTTTGCTAGTATTTTGTTAAGTGTTTTTGCATCTGTGTTCATCACTAATACTGGCCTGCAGTTTTCTTTTTTTTCTAGTATCTTTGTCTGGTTTTGGTATCAGGATGATGGCAGCCTCATAAAATGAGTTTGGGAGCGTTCCTTCCTCTGCAGTATTTTGGAATACTTTCAGAAGGGCAGGTGTTAAGTCTTCTCTAAATGTTTGATAGAATTCACCTGTGAAGCCATCTGGTCCTGCACTTTTGTTTGTTGGAAGTTTTTTGATCACAACTTCAATTTCAGTACTTGTGACTGGTCGATTCATATTTGCAATTTCTTCCTGATTCAGTATTGGGGGATTGTATCTTTCTAAGAGTTTATCATTTCTTCCAGGTTGTCCATTTTGTTGGCATATAGTTGCTTGTAGTGTCTCTAATGATCCTTTGTATTTCTATGGTGTCTGTTGTAATTTCTCCTTTTTCATTTCTAATTTTATTGATTTGCACCCTCTCCCTTTTTTTCTTAATGAGTCTGGCTAAAGGTTTATCAATTTTGTTTATCTTTTCAGAGAACCATCTTTTAGTTTCATTGATCTTTTCTATTGTTTTCTTCAACTCTATTTCATTTATTTCTGCTCTGACCTTTATGATTTCTTTCCTTCTACTAACTTTAGGTTTTGTTTGTTCTTCCTTCTCTAGTTGCTTTAGATGTAAGGTTAGGTTGTTTATTTGAGCTTTTTCTTGTTTCCTGAGGTAAGCTTGCATTGCTATAACTTCCCTCTTAGAACTGCTTTTTCTGTGTCCCATAGGTTTTGGATCATTGTGCTTTTGTCGACATTTGTCTCTAGGTATTTCTTGATTTCCTCTTTGATTTCTTCAGTGATCCACTGCTTCTTTAGTAGCATATTGTTTAAGCTCCATGTGTTTTTGTTTTTTACAGTTTTTTCTTGTAGTTGATTTCTAATCTTATAGCACTGTGGTTGAAAAGATGCTTGATATGATTTCCATTTTCTTAAATTAACCACGGCTTGCTTTGAGGCCCAGCATGTGATCAGTCCTGGAGAATGTTCCATGTGCACTTGAGAAGAATGTGTATTCTGCTGCTTTTGGATGTAATGCTCTATAAATATAAGTTCACCTGGTCTAATGTGTCATTTAAGGCCTGTGTTTCCTTGTTGATTTTTTTGTCTGGATGATCTGTCCACTGATGAAAGTTGGGTGTTAAAGTCCCCCACTATTATTGTGTTACTGTCGATTTCTCCTTTTATGGCTGTTACTATTTGCCTTATATATTGCGGTGCTTCTATGGTGGGTGCATATATATTTAAAATTGTTGCATCTTTTTCTTGGATTGATCCCTTGATCATTATGTAATGTCCTTCTCTGTCTCTTGTAACAGTCTTTATTTTAAAGTCTATTTTGTCTGATATGAGTATTGCTACTCCAGCTTTCTTTAAATTTCCATTTGCATGGAATACCTTCTTCCATCCCCTCACTTTCAGTCTGTATGTGTCTCTAGATCTGAAGTGGGTCTCTTGTAGACAGCATATATATACAGGTCTTGTTTTTGTACACATTCAGCCAGTCTATGTGTTTCATTTACATTTAAGGTAATTATCGATATATATGTCCTGTTACCATTTTGTTAACTGGTTTGGATTTGTTTTGGAGGTCTTTTTTTCTTCCCTTCCTCTTTTGTTCTCTTCTCTTGTGATTTGATGACTAACTTTAGTGCTGTGTTTGGATTCCTTTTTCTTTTCTGTGTATCTATTGTAGATTTTCAGTATGTGGTTACCATGAAGTGTTTTTATTTTTCTTTAAAGATTTTTTGATGTGGACCAATTTTAAAGTCTTTATTGAATTTTGTTACATTGCTTCTGTTTTATATTTTGATCTTTTGGCCCCAAGGCATCTGGGATCTCAGCTCCCCAACCAGGGATCAAACCTGCACCCCCTGCACTGGAAGGCAAAGTCTTAATCACTGTACCACCACAGGGAAGTCCCTATCATGAGGTTTTGATATAGCAGTCTATGTATAAATAAGATTGTTTTAAGTTGCTGGTCTTTTAATTTTAAATGCATTTTCAGTATCCTGTATTTGTACTCTCCTCTCCTCATGATTGCTGGTTTTGATGTCATATTTATGTGTGGATGATTTTCTACCTCTGTGCTTCCTGTACTGGGTTATCTGTTTCCTTCTTTAGGTTTGGGAAGTTTTCTGCCATAATTTCTTCAAATGCATTTTCCATCCCCTATTCTCTTTCTTCCCCTCCTGGAATCCCTATTATGCATAAATTTGCATGGTTTATATTATCCCATAGATCTCTTATATTGTTTTCATTTTTTTTCATTTGGCTTTCTGTCTTCTGTCCTGATTGGGTGATTTCCATTACTCTATCTTCCAGGTCACTTATTCATTCTTCTGCATTATTTCTTCTGCTATTCACTGCCTTTAGTTCAGTCTTTGTCTTGACAAATGAGTTTTCTAATTTTTCTTGGTTCCTCTTTATAGTTTCTAGTCCCTTTTTACAGTACTCTGCATTTCTTTCGACAGCCTTTCTTAATTCCTTCAGTATTTTCATTATCTCCTTTTTGAGACTGGTGTCTATTAGACTGAAGAGATCTGCTTCATTGTTTGTTCTTTCAGGGGAATTCTCTTGGTCTTTTAACTGGGAGTGGTTCCTCTGCTTCTTCATTTTATTTATATTTGTCTTATTCTGTGAGTTTAGGAGAAACAGTTGTCTATTGTGGTCTTGGAGGGCTATTTATATGTGGGAGCATCCCTGTGTAGCTCGTGTGGGTTTAATATTTTTGGTGCAAGGGCTGTTTTTAGTATGGATGCCTGTCGCTGCTTTCCTCAGTATGTGCTGGTCATTATCTCCTTGAAGGGGGTGCAGATGCAGCAGCTGGTGCCTGGGCTGTGGGGTTTTCAGCACTGGTGGCAGCTCATGTGCATCGCTGGAGCACACAACGGGAGCAGAGGTGGCTCACGACTGCTCCTGGAGTCCAGCAGGGTGGAGTTGGTGGCTTGAGACCACTCCTAAAGTACAGGGGCAGTGGTGGCTCACAGTTGGTCCTGAAGCCTAGGGGACAGTGGTGGCTCACAACTGCTTTTGGAGCTTATGCAGGCTGTGTCTTGCCACCTGAGAGCTCACACAGGAAAAAAAGCTGTAACGGCGGGCCCCACCCCTCCCCTTGCGCACCACCCACACAACAGTGCCTGGCCTCTAAGGCAGCCCAGGCTTCCTGTGCGTACACCCGCGGTGCAGCTGCACCAGACTCCAGCCTGTTCAGGGAGCTTCCATGCAGCCGACCCCAGTCCTCTCCCCGGGTCTGATCTCCAAAGCCTGAGGGCCCGCACCAGCACCAGCAGATGTGTGTTTCAGGCTGGGGAGTGCAGAGTGGTGGCACTGACCATCTGTGCAGGTCTCTCTCCATTCTAGCTGCTGCAAACCGGCTGCTGCATTCTCCTCTGAGGCTCAGAAGTGCCCCCTCTGTCCCTGCTGATCTCCCCATCAGGGGACTTCCCTGGGTGCAGGAACCTTTCCTCTTTCATAGCTCCCTCCCAGGGGAGCAGGTCCCATCCCCAATTCCTTTCTCACTTTCTTTTTTTCTTCCTTTTTAGTTTTGTCCTACCCGGTTATGTGGAGATTTTCTTGCCCTTTCAGAGGTCTGAGGTCTTCTGCTAGCATGCAGTAGATATTCAGTGAGAATCATTCCACATGTAGAGGTCTTTTTGATGCATTCGTGGGAGGAGATGAGCTTCACATTCTACTACTCCACCATCTTGATTGCTCCCCCCCCCACCATTTGCCTTTCTTGACCCATAATCTTGGGTTTCAAAACGTTGTTCTGTCTGCCTTCTGGTATCACTAAAAAGAGGAGCGCGATCAGAGTATGGTTTCAGAAAGAGGATTCAAATACTGGTCTTATCTTTTATGCGAATTCCAGCACATTACTCAAATTCTCTGAGCCTAGAATCACTTACTTTCTTAAAACAGGATTATAATATTGAACTTCAGAGTGCCATGGAAACCAAATAAAAGCATGAAAGAGCTTTAAAACTATAAACGTCAATAGTAATATCTATAATGCCAAATATTTTGTTAAGAACTAGGATGACTACCCTATAATGAAGCCACAGAATCTAGAAGCTAAATTGGATTAGACAGGAAGTAAAGGTTGAAATTTCTGGCCCCCAATTGTTTGTATGATTTTGCTAATGTGTGTGATATATAATATCACTGATATTATCTAAAGTCAACCTTGGGAGGCCAGTTTCTTGAATAATTATCACCTTACAATATTACTGAAATGCACTCATTATTAGTTGATGTTATAATTACCACTGATAGGTTAGATTACATTAACTTGTCTTTTGGTTAACCATGAAATCTGACAGAAGGCAAATTTCTGCACTTAAGAAATCTGTCGAAAGCTAAAATGTATTATATTCTGAAAAGTTAGTTCATGTTTATTAATGAACAGTGAGAAAATATCAAGAAAAACCATAATGTGATGTGATTAGGCATGAAGTGCTATGGAATTACAATGCAGAGAATTCCTAACTTTGCCTGGGGGAGGCAGAAGAGGTTTCACAGAGGATCAGACTTTGAGTCTTGTTAGGCAGACAAAGGCATTCCAAGGGCAGGTGGCATGTGCAAAGACAGGGCTGAGAAGAGCATGGAGAGTGCTAGATGCTGAAGTAGAGGAAGAGGGATAAGAAATACGGATGGAAGGGTAATCCTGGGGTGTATTATTATCAAAATAATGCTGTAGTTTAGACTTTACCCTGGAAAGTCATCCTAAATTTTAAGCAGAGGGCTAGTTTTCGATTTTTTTAGAATTAATATGATAGTTCCTACAATGGCCTGGAACACAGCAAGAGACAAGAGGCTGGAAGATCAGCTGGGAAACTGCACTAGTCCGGGTGAGAGGTAATAAAGTTCTTCATTAGAGTGGTGGGCTAGGAGAAGACAGACAGGATGTGATAGTTAGCTATTCAGCAGAGAGAACTGATAGGACTTGTTAACCAATTAGTGTGAGGGAAGGGGAGAACTCAGGATGATTTGGAGATTCTGAGAGAGAAAAGGTTTGTAATCTGTCAAAAGAGCAATAATTAGATCTATATGGAGAATTTTCTACTAGCTAGGTTAAGTCAAATTAGACAGTACATTTCTGAAGTAAGCTCAAACACAGCCTTAAAGTATAAGATGTGCTACTGAGGATGACCTATATAACACATGACAAAGTAAGTATAGATGCACAGATTTTAGAATAATTGACTAGTGGATAAGTTTATAAAATCCTATTAGGAATAAAGCATAGAATGCAAGATTAAAAACAAAATATCACATAGACAATAAAAATTTACTTAAAACTTTGTATTTTTAAACAACTTGGTATTTCACAGTCATTCATTGAGCCATTCAACCAGTAAACAATTACTCTGCACCATCTATGTACCTGGAAATATACCTGATGCTGGTGGTTGTATGTTGTTTGGTATTTCTGGAGTACTAGGTCGTTCTACTAAATTTATAAATAAATAATTCACTTTATATTTGTTTTTAAGTAGACAGTCCAGAGCACCACTATTATGTATTTGGAAAAAGTGCTGGGGCCAAGTAACCTGGGTGATACAAAAGTCACGTGACAGATGAGGGGCTTCTTCAAATCTTACATGCGAGGGCACTGTTGCCACCAATGGCTTAAACATATTCACAAGGAAAGAGGTCTGTTTTTTAAAGAAACCAGGTTGGATCACTGACTCAGAGGGAAATGCTGCAATACGGGAACAGTTTGAGATAGAATGAAAATATTACATGCATTACCTTAAACAGTAGTTCAGAGAAGGAAAAAAAGACAAAACAGAGTATAGAAACCAAGAGAGAAGCCATGGCAGGAAGACAACTTAGGCCTGAAGAAAGTATGAGTAAGGTTTGGGCAAATGAAGTGGGAAGATGGCCCATATTTTAGACTTGGAGTAAGCAGAAAAGGTAAGAAGTTAAAGGAATTAAGAGCACTCTTTCAAGTAACATCTGAATATGCGCTGGAGCAGACAGTGTGAGAAACGACATGACCTGAGGAAGTCCAAAGGTGGGAGACAATCTTAAAAGATAAAAATAATAAGAAATTAAAAGTGTTGACATCACCATAAGAACAAGATTTTTTCCTTCTGATCTTTGCCCTAACTAGGAATTAGGAATGTTTTATTTGTAAGCAGCAAGGGACTGTTCTATAAATTCAAACCTTCAGCGAGTGACAGCATTAGTAAGCGGAACAAGTCGAGTGTATCTGGTTCTCTGAGCTGCCCTCCTTGAGGCATGCCCACCTCTGTGTGCACGCTGCCCCACCCAGGCAGCTCTGACTGCCCATGGCAGCATCCTGAGACAAGGCATAGGGGTTGGAAGAACTGAATGACAGCTCGAGGACCTCCTCTGAGATCGCAAGCTCTTCTCAGCCAGTACTTTGACACGTAAGTAACATACATTCCCTTCCCTTCCCCCTTTACCCCATCTCCCTTCTTTCCTTTTCTCCTCCCACTCTTCTATTCATCCAATATTTATACTCAGCCAGATACTGTTCTACATCTTCATAGCAGTGAAGACCCAGTTCCTGGCCACTTGATGCTTATGATCTATTATTTACAATTTCTGTTTTGCTTTGTTTTACAAATGCAATATAAAACAAAGGACCGAGAACAGGATAAGAGGATGGAGGGCAATGAGGTGTTATTGACATAGGATGGCTGGGGAAGGGCACCCTCAGGAAGAGGCAGCATGAGAGCAAAGTTCTGAGTGGAATAAAGCAGAACATACTCCAGGAAGAGGGAACAGCAACTGGAGGGTCTCAAGGAACTAACCTGCCTGGGCTGTTGCTTACCTAGTATCTACTATCCCTTCCTTTTTCACTATCAGAGTTCTGATTTTATTCTACGTGGCACTGTGTTCAGCTAGAAGATGACATTTCCCACTCTGTTTTGCAGCTACAGAGGTGCTTCTAGAAAGGGTTTTTTTTTTTTTTAAAGAAAGAAAAGATGACTCACTGAGGAGGTATGCCCTTTGGCCCACCTCCACCTTCCCCATCCAGGAACATCAATGCCTAGGGCTGCAGCGGTCATCTTGGACGTGATACTTAAAATGGAAGTTTGGCTAATGATGGTAGAAGAAAAAGACAGAAGGACTCAGACTTCCTGATGATACCGTGGAATCTCTGGGCCATTCCCAGCACAATCTACTTTTAAATTTCTTTAACGTAAGAGAAAAATAAAAGCCATAATTATTTAGGCCACTAGAGTATGGGGGGGAGGATAACCACTACTTTCAGCTGAAAGCATTTCTAAACTATTTGGAGGCAAGGCGTAGAAACAGAGGTGAGTTGTGAGAATACTGCAGTAATCTGTGTGAGAAATGACCAGGGTGGCAGCAGTAGAGGTGGTAAAAGTGATGGGATTCTAGACATATTTTGAAGGTAGAGCTAACAGGGATTTGCTGACAGACTGGACGTGGTATATGAGAAGAAAGATAAGACAAAGGTAACTAGAAGGTTTGGGACTGGAGTAAATGGATAAATGGTAATGCCATTTACTGAAATGAGAAAAAGAGAAGGAGTAGATCTGGAGGGAAGGAAAAGATCCAGTATTGTGTTTTGGACAGGTTAAGCTGGAGAGCCTCCTAGGCAGCTGAGTGGGAATGCAAATAGGAAGTGGTGTAGATGAGTCGGGACTGGACACTGGACGTAAAGCCGGGGGCCTGGATGAAGTCACCTAGAGCAGTGAAGGTATTAAAGGGGAAAACGTTTGAGAAATGGTGTCTACAACCCTCTGACATTTAAAGGTCATAAAGAGAAGACAGATCTAACAAAGGAGGGTGAAACAGAGTGGTCAGCTGGGAAAATACCAGGTAAGCCCAGCATCCCGGAAGACAAGTCAAGGACGTCTTTCATGAAGGAGCGGGTAAGCTGTGCTAAGTACACTGTCAGGCCCAGAAAGCAGAGAACTGAGAATCAGACCTGGGTCTGGCAGCAGGGAGGGCACTGGCCACCCTGCAGAAGCAGCCTCCCTGGAGTGCAGGAGTGGAGGAGACAGTGAAGACAGCAGACAGAAATCCTTCAGAGGAAATCTGCTACAGTGGAAAATGGAGCTGTAATTGGAAGGGGAGAGTAACTGGAGACTTAAGAGCTGGGTTTTATGTACTAATGTCTTTAAAGCGGGCAGGTATCACAGCAAATTTATGTGCTGACTGGGAAGAAGATGATGGTACAGGAGAGAGAGAACAGCAGAAGTAAAGCCCTTCAGGAGGGGAGGGGAGGCATCCAGTGCCCACAGGGAGCAGCTGTTGCAGGTGGGGTGGCAGACCTGGGGAGCAGGCGGACCTGGGGACAGGAAGAGGGAGACTTTCTCTTCCAGGTGCTCACGTTTTCTCAGTGAGGTAGGAGGCAAGGTTTCTAGCTGAGGACAAGAAGAGGGGAAAGGGGAAAGGACAAGAAGAGGGGAAAGGGTGTCAAAGGTTTGTGGAGAGGAGAAAGTATAAAAGGGGGATGGAGTGAGTGAATTCATTAGAGAAGTACAGTAGGATTGCCAGGCAGAATCTGAGGGCCCATCTGGGGTCTCTGGTCATGATTTAAAGTGAGACCAGTCACTTTAATGACCAGTCATTTTTCTTATAACCATTTCAGCTGCTCAAGGGCAGGTGTGGAATAAGCAGCATAACAGCCAAAAAGAAGAGAAAGGGAGTTGATTGCATTAGAAGGTATAATCAGTGGATATTTACCTGGTTTTCGTTCTAAAAGCTGTTGTAAATGAAACACGGCTTGTTCGTAGTCCTGTCTTCTGAACATGAGATCTGCCATCATCTATAAAGGTAAACGTTGGTTCTAAAAATACTGCCACATATTTTACAAAGCATAGTATTCCTATCAAGACTGGTTGCTATGAAAACACATCTGAGAAATATGAGGAGGGCAAAGTTTTATAAAACGGAGCCATTTAAAAGTCAAGTACACCTTAAGCAGATTAGCACTGAGATCAGTATAACAGAAGATAATCAAGGATGTGAAACATTTCTGTTTGCAAAAACTGTATTTTTAGCATAAAATATGTTTCAAGTAGTTATTCTAAAAACAGAAACTTGAAGGGAACTGCACACTCTCTGTGTCTCACTTGGCTAAAATAACGAGAAGATTTTAAAAGAAAACCCAGAACATTCTGAAACCTTAAGTATTTCAAAGGAATTTAAAATGAGCAAGTGCTTTAAAAGGGAGAGGTCTGGTATTTCTTTTCAGTTACAGTGACTCATTTGTAAAATTATTAAATGAACCTCACAAACTGTCATCTATGTAGCTGTTTGAAAAGCTACCAAAAACCTCAACCCAGGTAAAAATGAGAAAGAAAAGCAAAACTCTATTTAATAAACACACACCTTAAAATGATACATGAAGAATTTTTTCTGTAACTCAGAAAGTGCCACTGAAACTGGTAACAGTTAGTCTTTAGCAAATTAGAGCTTTACCACATGAACTCCTCCTGACCAAGCATAAAGAAAAATTAACTAGGCCCAAAAAGGGCAAGCAAAAACCTGACCTAAGTTCACCATTCTCATAAAATAAAGAGAGTCTTGGTGTTTATTGGTAAAATATACTAATAATGTTAAAAGTGTTATTTCTTCCAAAAGCCAACATGAGCCAGGCATCTCATCTCCTATTAGTTTTATCAGTTAAAATTTGAAACTGCCCCTTGGAATAAACATAAAACACAACTGCCTTTACAGCAGTGAAGTCTCCTGGACTAACCATGGTGGCAGCTTCATTGTCCTGGTCGCTCTGGAGAAGCAGAGCACAGTGCCGCAGGCAGGCGTCAGGGTCATCTTGTGCCAGGTATAATCGTGCCAGCTCCAGCATTATCTACAGAGAAGAAGGGCAAGATTAGTCAGAAAATGTTTGGAATAAAAAGTGAAATAGGAAAATGTGTAGGCACAGATGAAACTTTATTTGACCAAGAGTTATTGCAATAAAAAGGCCAAGCACGATAAGCAGGAAAACTATAGGTTTGCTCATCTCTAGTTTCTCTTATACTGGGAAAAAAAAAAAGGAAAAACAGGCTGTGCCTCAGTTGAAAAGTAGAGAGACACAAAGCACTGTGAAAAGAACACTGGTCTTAAATTAGGAGCTATGATTCTAGTCCAAGCTTCTCCATGATGGGGCCCTTTACTTCTCTAAACCTGTTTCCTCATTTGTAAAATAAAAAGCTTGAAGCAGATATGCTCCAGATGTACAACTATGATTCCAGTTACTTTAGTCACCACTGAACAAGGTACCTATTTGGTTATGACTTAATAAAGATTATCTTTGCCTTACATCTGAAAGAGTTGTATTATTTCAAAACGTCTAATCTTAAACTTTAAATTCTAGAACATGGTTGTCTCGTGTTCTACATCACTTATTTAAATATTTAGCCATTTACTAGAGTATTGTTTTAAAATGTTGATCATCTATCAAGATCTGAGAGTAATAACATTTTAGTTTATAAAACTGGCCATGACAACCAGTGGATCACTGAAGAAATCAAAGAGGAAATCAAAAATTACCTAGAGACAAATGACAATGAAAACATCATGATCCAAAACATATGGGATGCAGAGAAAGCAGTTCTAAGAGAAGTTTACAGAAATACAATCCTACCTCAGGAAACAAGACAACTCTCAAATCAACAACCTAACCTTACACCTAAAGCAACTAGAGAAAGAAAAACAAGAAAACCCAAAGTTAGTAGACGGAAAGAAGTCATAAAGATCAGAGCAGAAATAAATGAAATAGAGACTAAAAAAAATAGAAAAGATCAATGAAACTAAAAGCTAGTTCTCTGAAAACATAAACAAAATTGATAAACCTTTAGCCAGACTCTTCAAGAAAAAAAGGGAGAGGGCAAAAATCAATAAAATTAGAAATGAAAACGGAGAAGTTACAACAGACACCACAGAAATACAAAGGATCATAAGAGACACTACAAGCAACTATATGCCAACAAAATGGACAATCTGAAAGAAATGACAAATTCTTAGAAAGATACAATCTCCCAATACTGAATCAGGAAGAAATTGCAAATATGAACAGACCAATCACAAGTACTGAAATTGTGATAAAAAAACTTCCAACAAACAAAACTGCAACACCAGATGACTTCACAGGTAAATTCTACCAAACATTTAGAGAAGAGTTAATACCTATCCTTCTGAAAGTATTCCAAAATACTGCAGAGGAAGGAACACTCCCAAACTCATTTTATGAGGCCACCATCATCCTGATACCAAAACCAGACAGAGATACCAGAAGAAAAGAAAACTACAGGCCAATATTACTGATGAACACAGACTCAAAAACACTCAACAAAATACTGGCAAACCAAATCCAACAATACATTAAAAGGATCATACACCATGATCAAGTGGGATTTATCCCAGGGATGCAAGGATTCTTCAGTATCTGCAGATCAATCAGTGTGATATACCATATCAACAAACTGAATAAAAACCATATCATCATCTCAATAGATGCAGAAAAAGCTTTTGACAAAATTCAACACCGATTTATGATAAAAACTCTACAGAAAGTAGGAATAGAGGGAACATACCTCACCATAATATAGACCATATATGACAAACCTACAGCTAACATCATACTCAATGGTGAAAAGCTGAAAGCATTTCCTCTAAGATCAGGAACAAGACAAGGATGTCCCCTCTTGCCACTCTTATTCGACATAGTTTTGGAAGTCCTAGCCATGGCAACCAGAGAAGAAAAAGAAATAAAAGGAATCCAAATTGGCAAAGAAGGAGTAAAACTGTCACTGTTTCCAGATGACATGATGATACTATACATAGAAAATCCTTAAGATGCTACCAGAAAACTACTAGAGCCCGTCAATGGAATCAGTAAAGTTGCAGGATACAAAATTTAATACACAGAAATCTCTTGCATTCCTACACACTAACAAGGAAAGATCAGAAAGAGAAATTAAAGAAACAATCCCATTTACCATCCGATCAAAAAGAATAAAATACCTAGAAATAAACCTACCTAAGGAGGCAAAAGACACCAATGAAAGAAATCAGTGATCACACAAACAGATGGAAAGATATAACATGTTCTTGGATTGGAAGAATCAATACTGTCACAATGACTATACTCCCCAAGGCAATCGACAGATTCACTGCAATCCCTAGCAGATTACCAATGGCATTTTTCACAGACCTAGAACAAAAAATTTTTTATTTGTACAGAGACACAGAAGACCCCAAATAGCCAAAGCAATCTTCAGAAAGAAAAACGGAGCTGGAGGAATCAGGCTCCCTGACTTCAGACTATTCTATAAATCTACAGTCATCAAAACAGTATGTTACTGGCCCAAAAACAGAAATATAGATCCATGGAACAGGATAGAATGCCCAGAAATAAACCCACGCCCCTATGGTCAATTAATCTAAAACAAAGGAGTCAAGACTATGCAATGGAGAAAAGACAGTCTCTTCAATAAATTGTGCTGGGAAAACTGGACAGCTACATGTAAATGAATGAAATTACAACATTCTCTAACGCCATACACAAAAATAAACTCAAAATGGATCAAAGACCTACATGTAAGTCCAGACACTATAAAACTCTTAGAGGAAAACATAGGCAGAACATTCTCTGACATAGATTGCAGCAATATCTTTTTGGATCCACCTCCTAGAGTAATGGAAAAAAAAAACCCAAAAACAGATGGGACCGAATTAAACTTAAAAGCGTCTGCACAGCAAAGGAAACCATAAACAAAAAGACAACCCACAGAATGGGAGAAAATATTTGCAAACAATGCAAATGACAAGGGATTAACCTCCAAAATTTACAAACAGCTCATGCAGCTCAACGATAAAAAAGCAAACAACCGAACCAAAAAATGGGCAAAAGATCTAGACATTTCTCCAAAGACATACAGACGGCCAAAAAGCACGTGAGAAGATGCTCAACGTCACTAATCATTAGAGAAACGCAAATCAAAACCACAATGAGTTATCACCTCAAACTGGTCAGAATGGCCATCATCAAAAAGTCTACAAACAGAAACAGATGCTGGAAAGGGTGTGGAGAAAAGGGAACCCTCCTACACTGTTTGTGGGAATGTAAATTGGTACAACCACTATGGAGAACAGTATGGAGTTTCCTTAGAAAAAAACTAAAAATAGAACTATTGTATGATCCAGCAATCACATTCCTGGGTGTATATCCAGAGAAAACCATAATTCGAAATGATACATGCATCTCACTGTTCACCGCAGCACTGTTTACAATAGCCAAGACATGGAAGCAACCTAAATGTCCATCGACAGAGGAATGGATAAAGAAGATGTGGTACATATACACAATGGAGTACTACTCAGCTATTAAAATAATGAAATAATCCCATTTGCAGCAGCATGGATGGACCTAGAGATTATCATACTAAGTGAAGTAAGTCAGAAAGAGAAAAACAAATATCATGTGATATCACTCACATGTGGACTCTAATTTTTTAAAAATGAAACAAATGAACTTATTTACAAAACAGAAGTAGACTCACAGATATTGAAAACAAACTTATGGTTACCAAAGGGGAAACGTGGTGGGGGAGGGATAAATCAGGAGTTTGGGATTAACATACACACACTACTATACACAAGACAGGTAACAAACAAGGACCAACAAGGACCTACATAGCATAGCACAGGGAACTCTACTCAACATTCTGTGATAACCTATATGAGAAAAGAATCTGATAAAGAATGAATATATATATATGTATAACTGAATCACTTTGCTGTATACCTGAAACTAATACAACATTGTAAATCAACTATACACTCCAATACAATTAAAATAAAATAAAATTTTCAAAAACATTAAACTGGCCATGTGTATAAGTTTTCTACACTAATATTATCTTTACATTTATTCTCACGCTGTGCCATTTGAAGTTAAGAGATTCAATCTAGTTGCTTTTGTATATCCAGCACCAAACAGCAATGAAAATACAATAGCTGTTTAGTAAACTGAATCGAATCCTCTAGATTCAGATATTTATTTGAATTTGAGAATTGTTTTAAAGTAATTATTAAAACACAGATGAATGTAAAAAGAGCTTACAGATTTACTTTATATCACTTCATAATAATTTTAGACTAACATTATTAAGGCATCATGTATTTTGAAGTATTTCTGAAACCAATATTAATATTTTAACTTGCATTTTTATTACATTTCTTTTCAAATCTTTATAAATAAGCTGTTAAGAAGTTTACATTTGGGGAAATTAGATGACATCTGGAATATAAGGTGCTTAAAATTTGATAAAAGTACTGACCTTATTATCTGTTTCACAATGAACAAGAGCCTCTCTATAAAATTTAATTGCTTTTTCATAGTCTCGCTGAGCAACAGAATGTTTTGCAATCTCTGCACAAATTTCAGCTGCTAAATGTTTCTGTGCAGGAACTGCATCTGGCTGTTCCATCTGAACACGTTTTAGTACCCGAGCTTGTAATTCTCGAGCCTAGAAAAATATAAGGATAAAAAGGAATTTTAAAAAGAAATTAAACAATTCTCAGTAACTCACATGTAGCATAATTTTACAGATTTATTTAAGCATTAATGGCCCTCAATCTAACAAAGCCTGATCCAAAGAAAATGTCTTAACTGAGGTTTTAAAAAGGTACTTGTTTGCAAATAAGCCAGTATGCACTTATCTTTGCAACTAAAATGCTATAAAAGTACTGAATCTTTTCCCACTGTTATAAGAATATGCACAGGAAACTCACTAAGAGGAAATGCAACCATGAAACAAATATTTAGAAAAGATGTCTACATGTTGTAATTAAAAAAATGAAAACTGTAAATGTTTATTAAATTAATAAAATTGTATCTAGAAGTTACTGAATCAAATACTGGCATGTTTCAGGGAGTAAGTACATCCACATATTGTCAATGGCATATAAATCAGTCCCATCTTTCTGGGGAGCACCCTCGTAAAACATACTAACTTCCTAAAATTAACACACTATTGAACTTAGCTGTTTCATTCTTGGGAAGGTATTAAGGACATCACTTAGAAGGAAAAAAGGAAACATGTTATTTGTTATTAAAAAAAAATGGCCTGTTGGGCTCCCCTGGTGGCGCAGTGGTTGAGAGTCCGCCTGCCGCTGCAGGGGACACGGGTTCGTGCCCCGGTCCGGGAAGATCCCACATGCCGTGGAGTGGCTGGGCCCGTGAGCCATGGCCGCTGAGCCTGCACGTCGGGAGCCTGTGCTCTGCAACGGGAGAGGCCACAACAGGGAGAGGCCCGCATACCACAAAAAAAAAAAAAAAAAAAAAAAAAAAAATGGCCTGTTGTAAAAACAAAAACAACAACAACAAAACAAAAACAAATCTGGAAGCAACCCAAATGTCTGATGACAAGGAAATGCCTAACCAATTGATGGTGTATATACCTGGTCCCACACTATGCACAGACACTCCTAAGGAGGTAGGGGCCTTCCTCAGACTAAGAACGTAGAGTAATTTGCTAAATTGGAGGAGTATCAGCCTTCCCACCCACAAGTCTCATTTCTGAAACATCGAGACCTTCCTTTAACAAGTGACAGAGAACTCCTAGGCGTTAGGCCTTTACAATAAACTTTAACTTTGAGCTAATCATTCACTCATGCATTCATGCATTCATTTAATGAACAATAAATGCCCACCATCTGCCATACATTATGCTACACACAACAAGCCCTTCTGGGGACTCCTGTCAAAACGTTGGTTGACAACTGGTATTTGATGAAGATGGTCTAAAGCTGATTATTTTGGGGAACCACAGGTCATAATATTTTAGGGTATCATGATAAGCATTCTTTTGGAAATGAAAGAGAAAGGATTAAAAAATACTGTATATATAGCATGTGGTAAAGGTTAACACTTTCATGAAATTTTAATTTTGGTTATATTAATGTGTGTTTATAAGTATAGAGGTATGTGCACATTTGTGTATTTGATGTTTTATATTATGCATGTACCAGTGTGCACGGTTTTGCATATGTGCACACGCACACACACACACTCACAAAGAACTCTGAAACAACTGGTCTAAATAGGGCAGTACCCTTTTATACCTATTGTGCCAGCTTAATTATTAATTTTCTTTCTCAAAAGTATTCTGGCTTGAATGATAAATTATATGGTTGCACTAGGTTAAAAGATATGCACTTCTTTCTCTAGACAGTGTGAGTTTTATCTCTGCATCAACTAAATCTCTAAATGTCAAATAGGTGGACCTCATGAGCTTAACTTCCTAGAGAAAAACCTTTATAAGTTAGGCTTTGTGATACCTTGCAATTTTCTTAAAGGTAAATAATTGGGGGGTTGGGAGGGGGTGGATCTTGAGCAAAAGTTTTTTTCATTTTTTATTAAAGATATCATAAAACAATGCTCAATTTCTCTAAGTATATATAATAATCATTAAAAAACATTTTCACATAGAATAAAATTTTCTTGAAGAATTGATACCATTCCCTATACTTTTCCTTGCTTTTATCAGAAATAAATTTCATGGTCTTTTACAGTAAGCATATTAACCCTGATCTGTCAACACCATTACTTTTCCCTCCCCCTTCCTTTATTATAATATTCTTCTAAATTCCATCAAACCCTTGGGTAGAAGAAAGTATATATATAAACATCTTATTTCAAAGAATTCTTAATTTTCCCTTTTTATTTCAATAGCCTTATTGTATCTTACCGAAGACCACATCAAAGCAAAATATGCCAATAAAATCAGAATATCACATTACTTTTTATATGAAGATGGAGCTATACTGGAAAAATCCATACAAATGAACGTTGAGTGAAGGAAGCAAACACAAGTATAATCTGTACATATTAATTAAAACTATATCAAGTTATAATGTCCTAAAATTGTTAGTGTTTTATGGCACATAGGTTTTTTATTTCTAGTTTAGATTTTGTTTTCACAGAAAAGATAATGCCTATACTAAAGTGATTTTTCCTTTAACTGTTCCTGCAATTAAACAATTAAAATAATCTATGATTTCCTTTCAGCCATTCAACAAAAATTTCAAGCTCCTATCATGGTGAACATATTTGAAGATGGATCCCATGATTTTCACCTCTATTGTTCAATAAGAGGATGGGGATCAGTTAGGAGGAGTCTGGGCTAAAAGATAATAATAGATAAGGCTAAAAGATGACAGAGAGGGATGAAGAAATGTGGAGTTATTTCGGAAGTCCGAAACATATTTCATGTTTAGCAACTATGCAAAAATATTATGATGCAACTCCCAAGTTCCATAATGTGGAGAATTAAGCTCAATAAATGGTTGCTGAATAAATGAATTTAAAATATCAAACACTTTGATTACACTATTTGAGTTGTATTGTAATTCTATATTCAAATTCAAATTGTTTGTATTGTACCTCAAAAAGATTTACTTTTTCAGAGATCAGAATGCAAAGAATATTATAGTTGGAAAGAACGTTATAGCTCTTCAAATTTTATGAAAGGTGAAAAATCCCTGTGCTATAACATATAAACTTAAAATGAATTTGATTTTGGTTTGTTGGCATTGTCTAACCACAGTTTGTCTTTTAGTGTTATTCAATGTGTCTGCTCATAGAATACAGAAGCTCATGCAACCAGTCACTGAGACTAATGCTATTCATAATGGAATGAAATATGCCAAATTCACTTCTAAAATGTTTTGAAAGTCTAAATTTATGAAAATTACACTTTCCTTTTAGCTAATGGTAGCTAACCTCAGGTTAAGTGCCATTCCTTTATCATATAATTCAGAAAACAGGGATAAAACATACCAACAATTAAGGGTAAGATATTACATTGTTGAAGATTACATATCTTAATGAAATCATAAGCTTACATGGGGGTCACAGAAATCTAACAGTGTGAGCTCCATTCATTCACAATTTGAACAAAAAAATATTATTGGACATTGCCTGAAACACACACACATTTTGTGTGTTGAAATCTAGAGATATTGAATCTATTAATAAAAATCTTCTGTCAAAGAAACCTCAAGGTCTCAAAGGTGCTAATACTGAATTGTTCCAAACATTAAAGAAATAGCATGTCTTAGAGACCAACCTTTCTAATGAACATATATGCACAAACCTTGAACAAAATATTAGGAACTATCTTTAAATTCCAGCAATGTCTTTTGAAAAATCACAACAGTGACATTTATTTCAGTACTGTAAGGATGGTTTAACATTCAAAAATCAATCAATTTAATAAACAGGAAAAAAAATTGGAGAAAAGTCACATGACCATTTTGATAGATGCAGAGAGTGTATTAGACAAAACTGTTAGCAAACTAGAAATTGAAAAATCATCAAAACACATCAGTCACTTAGGAATACATCTAAGGAAATGAGTACAAAACCTCTACATTGAAAACCACAGAACATTAAAGGAAATTAAAGAAGATATAAATAAGTGGAAGAAAAAAATGAGTTCAACTCCTGCCTATGACACTAGTCATGTGACTTCACACAAGTTATTAAACCAAGCTCCCTCAGCTATAAAACAGGATTAAAAATATCAACCTTCCCTAATTGTTATTAATAATTAGCAACAATACATTTAAACAGTACAATCCACTGGCATTCAATCATTATTTCTATTTGACTTATTTTCTATGACAGTTGGGCCAAAAGATTGTCTTCCTTTTACGTGTGTCATATTTCCTTCTGAGACCATCACCCACCCTTAACCCCTTACAAAGGCATTTGTTTACCTGTTGTAATGAAGCAACTGCATCACCAGGTCTGTCCACTTTACTATAAACTTTTGCTAGAAGAACTTGAGAACGTCCATCCTCTGTGAGAGCTGACAGTTCATTTACTATGAAAGAACAAAATATAATGGGAAAAAATAATAATTCATTTAAAATAAATCTTTACATTTTTCTATAAGTTTTTATACTTGACTTTGAAAAATAGTGAATAAAGTTTAAAAAGGTTCAATAAATTAACTGAAGAATGGCCAAATTGGAAAAAAAAAAAAGATTTAGGATAAAAACTGGCTGGAAGAAAAGTTAAAGAACTGGAGGCATTTCTTAGACATACAAGAGATAACAATACAACAACACAGAGAAGAGTTTCAATTTCCATTCTTTTTTTTTTTTTAAAGATTTAATTAATTAATTTGTTTGTTTATCTGTCTTTGTTGCTGCGCATGGGCTTCCTCTAGTTGTGGTGAGCAGGGGCTGCTCTTTGTTGCGTTGCATGGGTTCCTCATTGCGGTGGCTTCTCTTGTTGAGGAGCGTGGGCTCTAGGCGTGTGGGCTCTAGAGTGCACAAGCCTCAGTAGTTGCGGCGTGTGGGGCTCAGTAGTTGCGGTGCATGGGCTCTAGGGTACATGGGCTCAGTAGTTGTGGCGCATGAGCTTAGTTGCTCCTCAGCATGTGGGATCTTCCCAGATCAGAGATCGAACCTGTGTACCCGGCATTGGCAGGTGGATTCTTAACCACTGCACCACTAGGAAAGTCCTCAATTTCCATTCTTAAGTGTATAAGCACCTCTGTTTATTGAAGTCATTTAAAAACAAGATGGGGTAGTTAGTACATGCAATTAAGAAGATAACTGCTATTTATTTTTAAATAACAGAACTTAATAAAGTATACATATATATACACGTACATATATACATAATAAACACTGACTTTGATGCCAACCTGTCTGGTTTCAAATCTAGGCTTTATCACTTTCTAGTTAACAAGGTCCTAGTTGAACAAGGTAGTTATCTATTCTGTGCCTCCCTTTCATCTGTAAAATAGGGGAAATAATAGTACCTATCTCATAAGATTACTGTAAAATTTAAAAAGTTAGTAAATTATTAAATAAGCTAATATATGCAAAGCAATTAAAGTCTTGTACATGTCAAGTGCTATTTAAGTATTTGGTATTATTATTTTGTAATCTAAGAGTAATAAAAGAACCCTAGATAATTAACAAAAAGATGTTTCTTCTACCATTTATCGACAGCATGGCCTGAGCCATATTCTGTTTGAATACATCATTATTTATTTAAAATCTCAACCTGAGAAGCAGGTTTTGTTATTGCTATTTTACAGGTAAGAAAAGCTCTAAGGTGGTACAAGGAACTAGGGAGCCGTGACAATGGTGAGAGCAGGCTGGAAGGAGAGGTCAGAGGAACAACAGCATGCACGTGTGAAGGCCATGTAAGCCACTGTAAGACTTTGGTTAACTCAGAGAAATGGGAGACAAGGGGGAGCTTGAGCAGGTGTGATCAAACTTTGGTTGTTTAAAAGGTCCAATAGTGCTGCTGGGTTGGGAAAGGCTGTGTCCAGCTGTGGGGTTGAGGATTGGGTAACAGGGAGACCAGGTGTAGGCTACTGCTTTAATCCACCTAAGAGACGATGTAGCTAGGACAGGGTGACAGTAGTGGAAATAATGAGACACAGGAGAATTCTGAATGTATCTAGAAGGCAGAACCAAGAGGATTTCCTATGGGCAAGGGTGAAGGCAAGGATTTTGGTTCTTCAAAACTACAAAGAAGGCTGAAGTTATTGAGATAGAGAAGGCTGCACATAGAAGAGATGGGGGAGGCAGATAAGGAATTCACTTTCAAACATGCTAAGTTTAGATGTTTCTTAGAACCCTGGTGCTACTATATCAGCTAGGTGAACCTGGATAACTCAAGAAAATTGAGTATTAGATGCTAATTTAAAAATGTAGATAATTTTATTTGCCTCAAAAACTAATGTGAGCATTAATAACATATAATGAAATGCACATGAAGGCATCTAAGTTCACCATTGGATGTGCTCAGCAAATTATTAAATGAAAGTATTTATACTGCATAAATGTAATATACTTATGCCCATATAAGTAAAACATACTACTTGAATCTCTCCTCCTCTACAACCTTTTAAAAAATGCATATCCACATTTAGGCCATCTGTAGTGTTTCAAGCAAGGTCTGACAAGTCTCATGCAAGTATTTTTACGGAATAAATAAATGCATTCAAATTAGAATTTAAGCATCAACTTCAAAGCTAAATTAAAAGACCATTTTAGACATATTAGAAAATTTAGAGTTGGCTTGCCTTATCTATGTATCCAAACATATTTTAAAATCACAGAAAACATGGTATTGGCAAAAATAAAAATGGGAGGGGAGAAGGAAGGAACTCAAAACAAAAATTCCCAAAATCAGAGTGAAATGTATAAAAAAGCTTTTAATATGATAAAGGTGGCATTTCAATAAATGACACTGAGATATAATTGGCTATCCCTTTGGAAACTGTATAGTAAAAATTGTATGTGAATTAAAGTTCTTCATTATAAAACTTAAAATTCTCCATTATACAAATTAAAATTACAAAAGCCCCAGAAAAATATAAGAAAACTTTTTTCAATGTTAGGATTAGGGAAGCTTTTTCTGAGCATGACAAGAAATTCAAAAGTCAAAAAGAGAAAAGACTGGTAAGTATTATATATGATAGTTAAATATTCTATTTGACCAATGAAATGATAAAGTAATTTGATAAAGAAAGGACAGCCTGGGAGAAAATATCTGTAACATGAATAATAGGTAAAAGATTAATGAATAATAGGTAAAGGATTAAGACAAAGGATATGAATGAAATAGTGAAAATACGATCTATAGATATAATACTTAACCTTAACGATCATCAAAGAAATGTAAATTAGAAGTTTGTTTTCTCTATAATTAATACTACATAATGTTGGGACATTTTTACCTTTAAGAAAAAACAATGGAGCAAGATTCAATTCTAGGAAGTACATAGTGCTATATAAACAAGGATTCTATCTCAGTAATGTTTTCTTCTATCTAAATGTCTATCGATAGGGGAGTCATCAAATAAATTATGATATTGACAAACAGTAAAATATGCTACCTATGTTAAAAAATTTAAAAGTGCTATATCTGCCAAAATGAAGAGAGGCTATTAAATGAAAAATGCATACTGCAGACCTATAGGTATAATATGACTCCTTTTTGGTAGAAAAAAGTGTTATGTATTAGTGTGTGAGAGAAAGGGGCAGGGAGATTGATCAGGACGTGGTTCTCTCTGGAGAGTGGGAGAGCAACACAACTTTCATTCACTTCTATAATCCTCAAATTTCTCCAATGAACAAGCACTAGATTTTATTTAAAAAGTACAGATCTTTAAAAAGTAAATTTGTATGAACTTTTAAGAAGGCAATTTGATAGTATCCAATTAAATTTTAAGTACACATACCCTTTAACATAGCATCTTGCTCTTAAGAAATATAAGCAAGTGTATGCCAAAGAATGAGATACAAGGATATTCATTTTAACATGGTTTATAACATCAAAAGACTGGAAGACTAACTGGGGAAAAGTTAAATAGCTTACGGAGTTATAAAATATTGTGAGTCTATTAGATAGAATGATATGGATGTACTGACATCAAACTATATCCGCAACATATTGTATGTGAAAAAAATTGCTGAATAGGAAGAATGATGCATTTTGAAAAGAACAATATGCATATTACACTTAGATATTTACATAAATATATATAAAATATACACTAAAACAAAAATGGTTACCTCTAGGGAGGTCTGAGAACAGGCCAAGTAGAATTCACAGAAGAAACTGGAGACTTGTACATTATACTCTTTAATAATGCTGAATTTTTTTTAAAAAAACAACTTTTAAAAAGGATTATAAAAATGTTTACTTGTTTAAACACTGGTTGTAGTTACAATTTATAGGAAACTTCCAACAAAGCTACAGTAATCAAAACACAATGGTACTGGCACAAAAAAAGAAATACAAATCAATGGAACAGGATAGAAAGTCCAGAAACAAACCCACGGACCTCTGGTCAATTAATCTATGACAAAGGAGGCAAGGATATACAATGGAGAAAAGACAGTCTCTTCAATAAGTGGTGCTGGAAAAACTAGACAGTTACATAAAAAAGAATGAAATTAGAACATTCTCTAACACCATACACAAAAACAAACTCAAAATGGATTAAAGACCTAAACCTAAGACCGGATACTATAAAACTCTTAGAGGAAAACATAGGGAGAACACTATGACATAAATTGCAGCAACATCCATTACTGGATTTTTTCAATCCACCTCCTAAAGTAATGAAAATAAAAACAAAAATAAACAAATGGGACCTAATTAAACTTAAAAGCTTTTGCACAGCAAAGGAAACCATAAACAAAATGAACAGACAACCCACTTCAGAATGGGAGAAAATATTTGCAAATGAAGTGACTGAAAAGGGATTCATCACCAAAATATACAAACAGCTCATGAATCTCAATATCAAAAATATAAACAACCCAATCAAAAAATGGGCAGAAGATCTAAACAGACATTTCTCCAAAGAAGACATACAGATGGCAAAAAAAAGCACATGAAAAGATGCTCAGCATCGCTAATAATCAGAGAAATGCAAATCAAAACTACAGTGAGGTATCACCTCACACTGGTCAGAATGGCCATCATTAAAAAATCTACAAACAATAAATGCTGGAGAGGGCATGGAGAAAAGGGAACCTTCCTACATTGCTGGTGGTAATGTGAATTGGTACAGTCACTATGGAGAACAGTATGGAGGTCCCTTAAAAAACTAAAAATAGAACTACCATATGATCCAGCAATCCCACTCCTGAGCATATATCCAGAGGAAACTGTAATTCAAAAAGATACATGTGCTTCCCTGGTGGTGCAGTGGTTGAGAGTCCGCCTGCCGATGCAGGGGACACGGGTTCGTGCCCCAGTCCGGGAAGATCCCACATGCCGCGGAGCGGCTGGGCCCGTGAGTCATGGCCGCTGAGCCTGCGCGTCCGGAGCCTGTGCTCCGCAACGGGAGAGGCCACAGCAGTGAGAGGCCCGTGTACCGCAAAAAATACAAAACAAAACAAAACAAAACAAAAACAAAACAAAAAAGATACATCTACCCCAATGTTCACTGCAGCACTATTTACAATAGCCAGGACATGGAAGCAGCCTAAGTGTTCATCGACAGAGGAGTGGATAAAGAAGATGTGGTACGTATATACAATGGAATATTACTCAGCCATTAAAAAGAATGAAATAATGCCATTTGCAGCAACGTGAACGGACCTAGAGATTATCATATAAAGTGAAGTAAATCAGAGACAGACAAATATCATGATATTACTTATATATGGAATCTAAAAAAATGATACAAATGAACTTATTTACAAAACAGAAACAGACTCACAGAGTTTGAAAACAAACTTATGGTTACGAAAGGGGAGAGGTGGGAGGGAGGGATAAATTAGGAGTTTGGGACTGACAAATACACACTACTACATATAAAATAGATAATCAACAAGGACCTATTGTACAGCACAGGGAACACCACTCAGTAATCTGTAATAACCTATATGGGAAAAGAATGTATACATATATATATGTATAACTGAATCACTTTGCTGTACACCTGAAACTAATATAACATTGTAAATCAACTATAACACATAATAAAAATTAAAGTAAAGAAAAAAACTAAAGGAAATTCCCTTTATGTCACTTTGGAAAGTAGTTTTCTATAACACAAACTGTTTCACAAATCTGTTTTAAGATTTTTAAAATATCTTACTTTAGTAGAGTGACATTCTGACAAATGAAAGAACCAACCTCACATACACTAACAATACAAATACATACTAATATAAAAATAAAAGAATCAGATATATTAGGTATACTTTTTCAAATAAGAAAGATTTTCATACCAGGTTCATGAGCTAGTGCATGTTGAAGAACTTTTTCTGCTTTGTCATACCATTTCAGTTTTAATAAGAGCTCAGCCAAGTCATAGAAAAGATAATTTTGTTGTCCATTTTTCAGAGCAGCTTCATAATAAGTGATTGCCTAAACAAAGTCCATTTTAGTTAGGGAAAAAAAAGGCAATGAGAATGGCATTCAAGCATAGATCCTACACACATTATGACTTAAAGCAACTGGAAGTAACCTAAAAGCAGGTTATGCATGGACTTGCATGAGTGATTAAGTGTGACATTTTTCTTACAGAATCCAGTATTACACAAGACAACTAGCATTTCTTACAACAAGTAACTAAAGCAAAGTACTTTGTTAAAATTTTTTCCAGTTTTATTCCAAACGTTAGTGAATGCAAATACTTTGCTAGCTGTTGTATATATGTTCAACAGTTACCAGGAATAGGGCAAGAATATAACTAAAGGAAAATCTATTATCCTTACTACAAAACAAACAAAAAACCAAAAAAACCCCTCAAAGCACATGGCTTACCAAAACTGGTTCAATGGAAAGGACATCTATTATGCTTTGTCATATGATAAAAGAGATGTAACAGTAAGTTTATCATAATTTATTTCATGGCAGAATTTTGCTGTAAGGTGAAACCTGAAGTAAACTTTAGGGTCCAAAAAGTCTTTGCAAAATGCAGCAGAGAAGAATCTGAGACACTGAGAAAGTCTTTATCACAAATTCCAGTTTGTAAAGACAAATTTGGAGTTTCCAACCATTAAGATATAAACAGTGCTTGCTGAAGATCTTTCACAGAGCAGGGTTTGCAGATTTGTTAAAACAGATACATTTCAAAATATAAAGTATTTACCTTTGAGTAGTTGTGAGTTTTGACAAGAGCTTTCCCAATTTTGCTTGCCAATGTTCCATCCTTTGGGTTCTGATTTAATGCTTGCTCATATGCTACTATGGCTTCTTCAGGCTAATGTTGGCGGATAAAAAATGAAGCAATAAAATAACAGCTTAGGTGGCTCCCATTAAATGGCAACACTTCTATAATTAAGGGCTACATTTGGAATACTTACTAAGACTAATAAAGCACATACTAAGTCCAGAAACCTTAATAACTTCAGAGAGCTGATAATCACTAGTGCAGGTGTAACTCACTAGTATAATCCCACCCAGGTTACTTAGGTCCATGTCCTCATAAATAGTCATATGAGAACTAAGAGACGGCTTCTTGACAGCTTTTCATCTGGCATCATTATAAAAGCCAGAACCAGAGGTCAGAGGATTGCTTCCCTTTGAAGAAAACACCACCTTAGCCAGTAGCTCTTTTCATCCTTTTGTTTAAAGGTGACTCACCTTACTTCTGGTATCATCTCTATTTCAAATGATAGTGCTGAATAACTGGATCTCAATTTGAAAAATAACTATAACTTTTTTTTATGCGGGCATCCCACTGTTGCAGTGCCTCCCGTTGCGGAGCACAGGCTCCAGACGCACAGGCCCAGCGGCCATGGCTCACGGGCCCAGCCACTCTGCAGCATGTGGGATCTTCCCGAACCGGGGCACGAATCCGTGTCCCTGGCATTGGCAGGTGGACTCTCAACCACTGCGCCACCAGGGAAGCCCTGAAAAATAACTATAACTTTTTAATTGTAATGGTTGTCTCCCTTTTTATTGTGATGACTGGATCTTTGACTATTAAGTAAACGTTATTAAAATGAGGGGAGGGGATTTGGATGAAGGTGGTTAAAAGGTACAAGCTTCCAGTTACAAGGTAAGTATTAGGGATGTAATGTACAACATGAAAATTAACACTGCTGTACGTTATACGTGAAAGCTGTTGAAAGTAAATCCTGAGAGTTCTCATTATAAGGGAAAAATATTTTTTTCTATTTCTTTAATTTTGAGCTATATAAGATGATGGATATTCACTGAACTTACTGTGATAATCATTGCATGATGTATTTAAGTTAAATCATTATGCTATACCTTAAACTTACACAGTGCTGCATGTCAACTGTATCTCAATAAAACTGGAAGAAAAAAACCCAAATTCCTTTCAGTAGAATGTTATACTAATCACAAAGAAGAATTTTTGGTTTTTGTTTTGTTTTTAAATCTAAGTTCAGTAGTATCAGAAACTTTACCTCTTGAATATTCATGTATGCATCACCAAGGAGAATAAAAGAACGAGGGCTAGGCATCCTTTCAGCAATTTCTCTGGAAATCAGACGAACACTGCTTAGTGTATTGAATATAAATTTCTTCTTCTAAACCAATTAAATAAAAGATAAGCTTATTTTTTCAATGAACTAATAGCCTTCAGAGTGCCTTCTTTATATCCAACAGTGTAATATTGTTTAAAAACTCCAGCCATACCCACACTCAGATTGTTTATGCTAAGTCAACAATTTTTTTCATTAAATTTTTCTATTTCCTGAAATGCAGGTAAAAGTATACAGATAGTAAACATATAAGCTCTCATTATCCAGAAATACATGATGTGGGAATGAAGTTGCAAAATATGACAAACACTTATCATCCTCCTATGCATCTTGAGCTCTGATATTCATGGCATAAGTCATATACAACGAATTACCTTAAAAAATATAAAATATTCTATTTCAACATTTGCTGCTTATTTTTTACCTGCAAAAGGTAAACTACTAAAGGTCAAAATACCAAGGTTGCTCACATAATGTGATGCTAAGTCTTTAATGTACAATATCTCACTTAATTGGTCCAAAAACTCTGAGAAAAGAAAATTGTTACAATTATATAGATAATGCTGAGTTTACTACAGCTAATGTGTCAGATCTACTTGAAAAAAGAAAACCTATGATTTTAGCTACTATACTATAGTGCATCCAAACACATCAACCCTATTTTATATATACATACATATATGCACTACCAAATGTAAAATAGGTAGCTAGTGGGAAGCAGCCACATAGCACAGGGAGATCACCTCGGTGCTTTGTGACCACCTAAAGGGGTGGGATAGGGAGGGTGGGAGGGAGACGCAAGAGGGAGGGGATATGGGGATATATGTGTATGTATAGCTGATTCACTTTGTTATACAGCAGAAACTAACACAACAATGTAAAGCAATTATACTCCAATAAAGATGTTAAAAAAATAATAGTAGAATAAAAGGTGTGAAGAGTGAAAAAAAAATTGTCATATCATTAGAGATGATAGTGCCGATATTTTAGAAACATCATAGAAAATATAATCTAGGAAACTCCAGTCCATCCATCTATACAGGGGGTGCTGCTCAGTTTCTTTGAATCACTCAGTACCTACAACGAATCTGAGCAGCTTTCTGGGCTTTGATATTTACAAAATATAGATGAACCAATATGACTTAATTCATCAACATTTTACTATTCTCAAGGATAAAACATTAATTTTCTCTCACATGGAGTGTGTGCTTGTACCTTTATCTTTTTGTTTGGGGAGAAGTGTAAGAGCAACCTGTGTGTGCATGTGTGCACCCATGTCTCGTGTGAGAGTGTGTGTTGTGTGCATGTTTTGTGTATCCCAGTAACTCCCAAGGGCATCAGTGTATGACACTTTTTAAACCCCTGCCACTTCTGTAATCCATACCTTAGTGTGGTATATACTAAGCCATAATTTTCTTCTGCTATAGCTATGATACTGAGTGTTAAATATGACTATATAGCCCCTGAATTGTTACATTACATAATGCTTTTAAGCTATTAGAATACATGTAATTGTAGCTCTTTCAAAGTCCAAAAATAACATCTGATGAGAGAGGGGAGCTGAGAAACTAAAGGAAGCCACAGGTTGAAATAAATCATAATTACCACGATTTACATTTTAGGGAGAGTAACTTGGTTAGAGTTACTGTGTTTGGTGGTAGTAGAAGGAAGCAAGAACACATTAAGGAAGGGATCTATAAAGTATCTGAAAAGCAGTTAAAAGAAAGAAATTTGGGGATTAATTTTAGGAGATAAATGTCAAAATATAATGGGTTGAAAGAACCATTTACCTGTAACAAGTGATATATAACATCTTCTCTTTTCTGTGCTTCAGATATATATCTGCCATTTTTTCTTTGGTCTCTATGAAATAAGGCTGCTCAGATGTAACATTCTGAAGCATGCTTATAGCCCGTTCCACATCTCCCTGGGCCAAAGCTAGGTCTGCGTTAGCAATAGTGACACGCAACTCTTCAGATGTCCCGGAAAATTCATGGATGGCATCTTGTAAAACTTTGGCCGCCTCATGCTATAAAGGTGAATTTAAAGTAACATTCAAAATTTCAACAAATTACACTACAAACTAAGGTTTTCTACTAATACAGAATGAACAATAAATGCTAGTACAGTTATGATATTTGTGAAATAATGATAGATTTTTTTTGAAAAGTACAAAAATTTAAAACCAAACTCAGACCAAATTAAGATGACATTATAAATATTTGTTAGCTGAAAAGTGTTCTCATAACTAGGACAACAGCAGTTGCTACCTAAGACTTGTTGCTACTATAATTTAATAAACATTTACTTTGCACCCAGCATTGTAAATAGTAACCCATTTAATTCTCACAAAAATCCTCTAAGGTAGTTACTATAATTACCCCCCACTTTGCAGTAAGTAAAATGAGATTCAGACAGTTAAGTTAACAAATGATAGAACCAGCCTGACTCCAAAGCCTAAATTCTTAGCCATGTTCATTACTGCATCTTGGATGGGATCCAGTCCACAGTCACCCTCTGTACCCGATGGTTCTACATTACCTAGCAGATTACGTTATTCCCTACTCTAGGATGTCATTTTTGTTATACCCCAGGTGAATATATTTCCTAATTTCCAAATCTGTACCTCAATGAATCTAAAATGTCATTGATTTTAATTCATCTCAGCTTTAGAGATTTTAAAACATTCTGATTTAAGAAACGTTAAAATGTGAAAAAAACAGTGCATTTCAGAATCAACTATCTATAGTAGAATTGGTTCTTCTTATTAAGTGCATTTTACATTAATTTATTAGTGAACTGGAAATTCTTTGAGATTCGGCAAGTATCTGGACACAGTCTTCTTAATTTCCACTAAAATATGAAATAATGAAATAACTGATTAGCAACAGCTGCAACTTAAAAACCAAATATAAATGATGTTAAGTTCCTCATTTTCTACAAGGTTCTAACTCTTTCCTCAGAATTACATTTTTGTTTGCCTTCTTTCTACCTATCTATCCATCTACCTATCTATATTATTCTTTAAGTATTTGATTTTATGATCTATCTATCTGTATTTTTTAAAGTATTTGATTTTATGATTGTCCTGTTAGTTTAACAAAGCTATATTATTTCAGTGGTTCTTTTATTTTCTCAGCTATTAGAATTTCAGATTGGTACTTTAATTTTATTCCAGTAGTACATCTGTGTGTGTGTGTGTGTGTCTGTGTGTGTGTGTGTGTTTCTGTGTATGTGTGTGAGCCCTTTTAGGAATTCACAGAATTATAACTATATTATATTATTACATTTCATGATAGCCAAAGTAATCATACATATTATTATACACATTATATTAATACATACTACAGTACATCATATTACATTATATTATTACTCATATTACACATACAGTGTATATCTAGTATTACATCTCATGGTAGCCAATGTAAGTACACTGATAAATAAAGTCATCCCAGTACAAACTATGTCTAAATTCAGGGGCTATAGAAAGTAACATGATCTGGTGCTAAGTGATGAGAAATAAATTTTCTAAACTTTACCACTTGGTCAAGCGAATAATTTTAGCTTTTTCATTTCCTATGACTCTATATACTTGAATAACAAAGTTCAGATCTGAGCCACTGAATTACACTTGACCTACCTGTTCTCCATTTAAGCGGTGAACCTCTACCAACTCAAGAAAGACTGATAAACGATGGCTTGCATCGACTTCAGTTTTTCTGTATTTTGACTTTGAGGAAGTTCCAGTTCTCCTCATTCCTGGTAAACTCATTGCTATATGCAGGGTTTTAATTGCTTCTGCTATTTCTCCCATTTTCTTTTGTGACTGAGCTTTTATCAAATGATATAAAGGATATTCTCTCACCTGAAAAAATAATATTCAGAAATACTTCCTTGGAGTGTTTACAACATCAATACATAGTTTACAATCCATCAAATGTTATAATAATAGGATCTTTGAGGACAGTCTACCCTGTGATTGTATGCATGAGGTCTATTTCTGTCCTCTTACTCATGTTCTGATCATTTATTATATTAAATCAGAATTCAGATAACCTGACACTACCTAGTGTTCCGTTGGTTAACAAACAAGTTAAGTACTTCTACTATGAGAGGAAAGAAATTGCACACAAAGTTTATAAGGCTAGCAAATATATTCTAAGAAATTATTTTAGTTTTCAGGAAATGAATTCCTTTACCTCAGACTTCTCGTACTGAGATAAAGTTATCAGATTTCTACACAGTTTCTTTTATTTTCTAATTTTAAGATTAAAAATTTCAGGGCTTCCCTGGTGGCACAGTGGTTAAGAATCCACCTGTCGATGCAGGGGACACGAGTTTGAGCCCTGGTCCGGGAAGACCCCACATGCCGCAGAGCAACTAAGCCCGTGTGCCACAACTACTGAGCCTGCGGTCTAGAGCCCGCGAGCCACAACTACTGAAGGCCGTGCTCTGCAACAAGAGAAGCCACCGCACCGCAACGAAGAGTAGCCCCCTTGCTGCAACTAGAGAAAGCCCGCGCGCAACAAAGACCCATTGCAGCCAGAAGTAAATAAATTAAATAAACAAATAAACAAACAAATAAATAAATAATTTAAGATTAAAAATTTCAGGACACGTTAATCAAACATTGGTTTTACCCTTTGATACTACTCTGAAACACGTAGTAATGAATCTCCTGTCTTTATTTTGGGTATCAACAGCATATACAGAAAAAATAAAGAGAATGACAAAAGATGAGGAAGGAGTCAAAGGGAAGAAGATGGTCCAGAATGAGATGATGTGGCTGCCATCTAACCTCCAGTCCTCCTAATGCTGGGTTCTGAGCCGTAGCTGGGCATTGTGTTTACCTGTGGGCCTTGTGTAAGCAATCATGATTACGCTCTTCTCTCAGAGATTCTGATTCACTGGGTAGGGCACTGGCACTGGGGTCACAATGCACCACCAGTCTTGAGAACTACTGTCCTAAGAAGCAGGCATTATCTTCTGCAAACCTTGCCTGGAACTTGAATTCTCCAGTGTACTAAAGTGTTCTCACATCGAAGGGCTCAAGACACTGCCAACCAAAGCAAAAGTCTGAGGAGCTCCTCCTTGATTCCAGGTTGCTCAGGAAGCCCCTGAACCTAGGACTTTCCGTAATGCTCAGGGATATGAGATGTTCACACAGAATACCTTGGATAGAAATCTAGTGTGTTTATATCCTCAAACCACATACCAACTTTTAAAATGACTAGCTGTTCTCTGATGATGTATCTAAAAAGAAGTTATTAAACACCAAGGTCCAAGAAAGAAACAGGCAATAAAATAAAATCCTTATACATAAAAATATTTGGCACAATGCTCTACAGTGTACAATTATCTCTACATATTCATATTGCATTTAATGTTCACTATAATTGTAGGGTATTATTATATAAGTGTTCTAGAAAAGAAAACTGAGGTTCAGAGAGAGACAGGTGAAAAGACCAGACACTATCTCCAGGTCTTTTGTTGCCAAGTCCATATAGTTGTTTAACCACACCACAGTTGCCTCCATTTTTTTCTCCTACTGCTAATGAGTTCAAAATATTTTCCATTATCGGCTTCCCTGGTGGCGTAGTGGTTGAGAGTCTGCCTGCCGATGCAGGGGACACGGGTTCGTGCCCCGGTCCAGGAGGATCCCACATGCCGCGGAGCAGCTGGGCCCGTGAACCATGGCCGCTGAGCCTGTGCGTCCGGAGCCTGTGCTCCGCAACGGGAGCGGCCACAACAGTGAGAGGCCCGCGTACCGCAAAAAAAAAAAAAAAAAAAAAAATTTCCATTAATAATGCATTTATTAGCAAAATATTACAGGCTAAGAAACAAAATAGTTGAATATGTAAACATTTGCTAAAGGTTCAAGGAGGGTGATATGTCTTATCCACTTGAGTCTGGAACACTTACCTTAAAATTATAGCTCAGACAAAGTTCAAGAGACTGAGAACACAATTTGAATTTTTCCTGAGACAAATAAACCTGAGCCATCAGGAGATGAGCATCTGCATAGGAAGGACTGTGTTCTAGGCAATGCTGCAGATTATTATAAGCTGCTTCAATATCACCTAATGAGGAAACAAAGCACTATTATAATACAAAATGATCAAGAGGAAACCTGAGAGAACAGGGAGAAAAGTATTTAGTCTATGGATAGTTCTGGTGTTTGAACTTAAAAGTTCTCTGTTCGTAAGGCCTTAGCTTAACCTCTACCTGCACTAGTCAGTTTCTTTTTAATATGCATGAAAGAATATATCTAAAGCCAGGCCATCCCTTGGTCATAAGGAGCAAATAAGGAAAAGTATGTGAAAAAATCTGAAGCCCTTTAAATGTACCTGTATTCTCCTTGTCAAAAGAATATTTTTAATTTACAATTTCATTAAAATAAGTTATGTAAGACATAGAAATTTAAACAGAATGTTATAGTGCCACATCTAGGCTAGAAATTTTACTACTGTACAAAAAATAACCAAAAAAGGCATAAGGTTATATTCCAGGGGGTTAGAAATGTGAGTTACAGATTTAAAATGCCTTTAAATACTAACTGAAATATCAAATGTTTTGGAACCACAGGTATTGTACATCTGGAAGACTTTTTCTTTTATTGTAGTTGGTTTGCAATACTGTGTTAGTTTCAGGTATACAGCAGGATGATTCAGCATTTTGGCAGATTATATTCCATTATAGGTTAGTAAGTACATCTGGGAATCTTAAAATAGAAGGATATGATCAAGATGAAAGTGAACAGAATATTGGAATCTACCTTGGGCTGACAGATAAGGTAGAAGAGGCTCTTCAGAGAAACAACAGCACAGACTCTAGGTGCTAGAAGTTTCGTGATGTCACCCACACTGATTTGCATTTAGCCGTCTCATAAACTGGCCTTAAGTAGGTGTAGCTAGGCCAGCTCCCCATGTAACTCTGCTAAGGTATCCGTTCAATTACTCTCTGTAACCTTACCTAACACCTTAACAGACAAAGTAAGGCTAACAGTCAGGCCTTCAGTTCCCAAACGCTCAACTTTCTTCTAACAGAAATCCATTTAAACAGAAAACGCTTTCTTAGAGACAGAGGATTAATGAACAATAATTTAGCTGGGGTAGCACAATAACTTATTAAATACAGTGTCTAAATGTGTCAGTTAACCATCAAGCATAATAAACATTAGATTCTTTTTCACTGTGATACAATCCAACACTCAGAACTGTGCAGACAAAAGAAGAAGGGAAGATTAAGCATAATAAATTTGCATGCAAATTGCCACCCCCATATTCTTTTAGGAAGGAGGAGGATTAAGGAGATAACTTGAAAAAAGAGGTTATTACTAAGTGGAGAGAGTACACAGAAAAGAATTAGGGTTTGCAAATAAGAGACTGGAAAAAACAATGAGGACTGTATGAATAACTGAAATCATAATCTTTTTTGTTTCTTCTAAAGGTAAGGAGGAAGAATATGTCCGGTTAGCTTCAGGAGGCCACTAAGTATTTCAATGGAGAAACGGGTCATCACTGTTGGGAAAAAACGGGCCATAAAAACAAAGATCACATCAATATCACATTCTTATCTAAGAGCGGCCCAATTTCTCTTGAGAGAAAAATGGAAGAAATTTCTGTCCTGCAGTTCTGCCTTTGTCAGGTCCTATGTAATAAAGAATTTGGCTGGTCTTTATCCCAGGGAGATAGGGAGACAGGGAGACAGTTCCCAGGACACAGTCTCTAAATCTTGGAATTTCCCAAGCAATAGGAGAATCTTTGTTATTCATGGTGGGCCCTGAGAGCTTATGCTAATGATGTGACTCACGATGGTGGCTGGCCATGCCAGAAAGACCAACCCTGTGACTAGAAGGGTAGGGCTTTGAGCCACCTATAATCAGCCTAACCTAGGGAGAGGGGAGCTGGAGACTGACTTCAATCACATGGCCAAAGATTCAGTCGATGTCTATGTAATAAAACCCTAATAAAACTCTGGATACCGAACCTTGGGTGAGTTCTCTTGGTTGCTAATGTTCCACAGGTGTCGTCATTGATTTGTCGGGAAGTTGATGTGTCCTGACTCCACAGGGAGAGGACAACGGAAGCTCCACATCTGGGACCCTCCCAGACCTCATCCTCTGCATCTCTTCCTTTTGCTGGTTTGGATGACTTTCAAATTTCAGTTTGCTATCATAACACTCTAATCCTAGATATAGTGCTTTCCTGAGTTCTATGAGTCTTTCTAGTGAATTATCGAACCTGAAGGGAATCATAAGAACCCTTAAATTAGTAGCAAGCTGGTCAGAAGTGCAGGAGGCCCTGGGAACCCCTGAACTTGTGGCTATCTAAAATGAGGGCAGTATGATGGAGAATTGTGCCCTTAACCTGTGAAGTTTAGCCCAACTCCAGGTAGTTGGTGCCGGAAGTCACTGCAGTTGGCAATTTAGCAAGAATACTGCTATTCAGACACGTGCCACCACTGTTTCACATTATTTCAGGCTGCTCTTTTTAAAAATGGGGTTAATATACAAGAGTTTCCTTCCTAAGACTTTGGCAATTAACTATTACTCTATTGAAACGGATTTGTATCAAAATTCAAAATAAATAATGAGTGTTTACAAATTAATCACAGAACTCAAAGTCCCAGTTTGATCACCTAGTAGGTGATACCGGTTCTAACTGGGAAGAAAGTAGAAATACGATGTGGCTCAACAGAACTCAATCAGAGAAGGTAATAGAGAGTCACTTCTTACAACTAGAGTATTTTAGAAGTGAAACAAGCTTTTGTGATCATTTGGTTCTCTTTTTAAAACAGTTAAAGGGACTTGCCTTGCGGCACAGCGGTTAAGAATCTGCCTGCCAATGCAGGGGTCACGGGTTCGAGTCCTGGTGCGGGAAGATCCCACATGCCGTGGAGCAACCAAGCCCGTGCGCCACAACTACTGAAGCCCGCAGGCCTAAAGCCCGTGCTCCGCAACAAGAGAAGCCACCACAATGAGAAGCCCGCGCACCACAACGAAGAGTAGGCCCCGCTCGCTGCAACTAGAGAAAACCCGCGCACAGCAGCGAAGACCCAATGCAGCCAAAAATAAATAAATAAATAAATTTATTTTTAAAAAACCCCAAAAACAGTTAAAACAAAGCCAAAAAATTAGTAAGGTCAAACTCTTAACTCGTTCCATTATGTACAAGAAGTAACTGTTAACGATAATGAACACCTTGAAGTTGGTTTCTGTCCTATAGGACTTTACAAACTTAACTTACTTTGCATAGCATTCAGCCAGCAAAGATACATACCTAAGTACCATATGATGGTCTACTTTTATATATATTGTCATACATATGTTTGTGTCCTAAAAATCTAAGGTTGTAACTGAGGATATTTTTTTAAAGCTATGTATAACCAATCACAGAAACTAAATAGAAATTAATCAATGAATTTCTTACGGGCCTGAAACCCGGTGAACATCACATTTGATCATGCCAATGAGTCAACCATTATAATCTGTTCAAAGGAGAGATTAAAGACTATAAATTATACTGCCAGGACCTAGTACCACCTGACGGACATTTTTTAAGTGGTAGAACTGTATTTTCCCAGACATTCACTTGAACCACAGAAGTTTATAGTAATTTTTTAAAGAATTAAATAGTAAAGAAAGTTATGCAGTTTTATTTTGGATAAAAATTACTTATCTGTGCACACGTAAAAGGTACATTTTACGTGACTATTCTATGAAGACTATTCTATGTGACTATTTTATGTGACTATTCATACAAGGAGTTCTTTGTTTGTTTATACTAGTTCTTATCAACATCAGAATATAAAGGTTATTTTAAGATTTTAATGTATATCTTACCTGACAAATATTTCACTTTTGCTATTAGGAAGACAGCTTGCAGAAGACCGGGAACAGTTCTTACTATAGTCTCCAGGATTGAGGTACAACGTCTGAGAAGTGGAGAAAGAGGTTGCCCAGGACTTGCAGGCTAAACAAATCAGATCATTTTTTATAGGTTTATAATAGTATTTAGCTAAAAATAAACACATATTAATTGTAATGTGAAGAGCAAAAATCACATATTTTTCTAAAATTTGTCTTATTCTATTTATTGCCCAATATTTTTACTATGACTGGACTAATACTAATTTATCTCCCTGGGATCTATGAACAGACTATATAAATGATGGCTTTTGCTCAGCAAAATAACTGTGAAATTATTATACAGTTACTAATTTGATAACATATGAAATGAGCATATCTGTTTAAACTCTGTCAAGAAAACATATCTGTTCAAAGGAACGATAACGAGAGGTAGAGTTTCTTGCTGGAATTGAGAGTCAAGGCAATGCGAGTTCTAACTCTAAACCTGCCTTGTGATTTACTCAGTTGAGTAACTTGCACCACCCCCTAAAATACTGTAAGGTCAGTTTCTAGAGAATTCAGATTTCATCATTCTAGCAAAAGTCCGAAGGTTGAACACTCACGTATACTACACCAAATGTCTCATACCTTCATATTCCCCACTTTTCCGCCTGGCATGTTGTAGGCCTTCAAATTTTTTTTCTCTTTTTATTAATAGTGAATACGATAACTAAAGCAGTACTAGACCACTTTTTTATTCTTTTAATGGCTGTCTATTCAACCCACCTTTATCCAGTGGTTATTCACTCACAATTTAGAAATGTGATATTAGAGTTTAAATATCAAATGTTCATTCTCCCTGCTTTGCCTTACTAATACTCCTTCCTTTATCTGAAGGGTGATCCTCCCATCCCCCCAATCTTACACTCCACATACACAGATTCTTAACTGGAGCACCGCCTCTTACTGACAGTCACTCCTATGAAGAGCCACTTTACTAACAAGAAAGTGTGGTATGTTCTCACTATGTTGAGGCATCAAAAAAATGTGTGCTCAAAAGGATTTTCAGAGTATAAAACTACTGATGCCTAGAATACTTCAACTTCTTGAAATTTCTATAGTGCTTATAATCTATATAATAATTCAGCATTCTTTGTCTTATACAGTTTTATAGTAGTTTCATATTTAGTTTTGCCTCTCTTATAGGGCTAAGGGTCTTATGTGTCTCAAAGATCAGACTTTTTTTTTTGACATTTGATCCATTTTATTTACTTATTTTTTAACATCTTTATTGGAGTATAATTGCTTTACAATGTTGTATTAGTTTCTGCTTTATAACAAAGTGAATCAGTTATACATCTCTTCCCTCTTGCGTCTCCCTCCCACCCTCCCTATCCCACCCCTCTAGGTGGTCACAAAGCACCGAGCTGATCTCCCTGTGCTATGCGGCTGCTTCCCACTAGCTATCTATTTTACGTTTGGTAGTGTATATATGTCAATGTCACTCTCTCACTTTGTCACAGCTTACCCTTCCCCCTCCCCATATCCTCAAGTCCATTCTCTAGTAGGTCTGTGTCTTTAATCCTGTTTTACCCCTAGGTTCTTCATGACCTTTTTTTTTTCTTAGATTCCATATATATGTGTTAGCATACGGTATTTGTTTTTCTCTTTCTGACTTACTTCACTCTGTATGACAGACTCACACAGTAATGGGTACAGAGTATATTCTTAAAACATTTATTTCTTCAGTGTAACTGAAAATAATGAAAGCATAGGTAAAAGGGTGAAGTTCTGATAATGTTCTCTGCCAATTGCTAAGAATTACTCATTGTTTTTTACTGTAATTTCACAGTGAATCACAGAAAAAAAACAGGACTTATATGGATAATCTCTAAGATAATATGTTTGATTTTAGAAAGTATATATATAAAAGGGCCAAAGTAGAAACGGAGCTGGAGAGACAAGTCTGCCTTTCTGATATTTCCCCAGGAAAACAGCATTTTAAATGCTAATTAGATTCTTATCATGCTGATGAAGGTTATATTATGGAAAAATAGGATGTCTGTGGACTAGGGACCCAACTACCATTTAACACGTTATTTCTTGCTCCTTGTACAGTTTACTCTCGGCAGAGCTGCCAGAAGACTCCTTTTAAAATGCTGAACTGGATCATGCTGGAAGCCTTCTGGTGGCTCCCCACTGTACTCAGAACTGAAGCCAGAGAAGTTACCACACTGGTCTCTGTGCTGAGACCTCACGGTGACTACTCCCCAACTCCTCACACTGTCCTGGGCACACTCATCTCTGTGTCCCTTTGGGCCACCTGCACAACGGCTCCCTTTGCCTGAAACACTCTATACCATATTCCCACAACCTTCAAGTTTTTGTTCAAATTTTCCCATCTTAATGAGGCCTACCCAGACCACCTTATCTAAAATTACTACCCATTCTGCCCTGTTCTGTTATTTTCTTCTGTGATATTCAAACATACTACATGATTGACTTAATTATATTATGTATCCTCCTGCTAGTACTCATGTTTCAAGAAGGCAAGGGTTGTAGTTTGTTTTTACAAACTATTTCCCCAGCTCTGAGCAACACACTGGTGCAAGCATTTGTTGAATGAAATCTAAATACTGCATGAGTACTGAAAAATGCTTTCGAACTCCTTGGCAACTGAAAACAGATCACGACTGAGACTGAGATCAATCCCAGGTGTGATTCCAGACGGATTAGTTGAAAAAAAATAGGTCATCAAAGTCTGGAAAAGGACATGATGGTCAATGAAAGGCAGCATGAGTTCCCTAAGGGAAGGTCATGAACAGTTACTGAAGTTCATTTACAGTTACTGAAGCTGTAAATCAGAGAGAATGCTAAAAACTATGCTTTTAGGAATTAAGTATTTGCTAGTGCCCGTCACGATATCCCTGTGTTGAGTTGTGAGTTGAGTATAATAAAGTCAAGTCATCTGCTTACTGTCTGTAGTAAGAGTGTTGACTAATGGATCCACACTAACTGGGAATGAACTCCCTGGCAACAAAACAGAGGGCTCCATTCTTTGTTCTACTCAGAGCTAGACAGGCAGATGACAATCAGGATCCAAAAGGACAAGGTAATCTGGAATTATGGGATAAATCTGGAGAGAGAAAATTTCACAGGGATAAATGTAGAGTCCTACACTTGGGTCCACAGTTATAGCGAATAACCAATCTAAGGACTTCAGTTAACAGTTAATTCAATAGGGGTCGATAATGTAACGTGATTCACAAAAAGGAAGCTAGATGGACATCCAGAATTAGGGAGCAGAGAATCTCTTCTAAGTCTTGCAGTCCAAATCCGTATTTGGAAGAGTGAGCTTAATGAGGCACTGATCAAATGAAAAACATCCTCAGGCTTACAACCAGCGTGCTCAAACTATGTCATGAAAAAAGAAATGGCTGGAAACCTGGAATTGTTTAGAGGAACATGAAAACTAATTTCCAAAATCTGAAGGTGTGTTTTATGAATGAGGAATGGTCCTTGCCTAGACTAAGTAGCTAGACTTGCTCCATGTCACTCCAGAGCAGAAGAAGGACCGATAAACGGGTGAATTTTGTAATATAAAGTGAAGTCTGACTTAACATAGGAAATACAGTCTAATAATCACAGTTATACAATACGAACTGCATCTCTGAGTGCATCCAGAGATGGGGTGGGCACTTAATGAGGATGTTGTGGAGTAGATTCAAATACAAGGTGGGTGTCTGAATTAAATGACTTCTAATACTTTGTTTAAATTTAAGATTTTAAGATTTTATGAATTACAAATGAATGTTTGTAAACCAACACATTTATTAGTTGATAGTAGTCATTACTGTAAATAGTTTCATTAAAAATTATTTCACCTAATATAGATACAAATGCTTCCATTTTAAGATGCCGATTATAGTCTAACATGTAGAACATCGTTTATTAGCATCTTTTATAAAACACCATGTAAATGCATCCTTGAAAATAAGTCCCAGAATTACTTACCTGCAATGGACAGAAATTCAGATATTCTGTAATAATTTCTAGCAAGAAATCAGGATTTAACTTCTCAAAATACTGTATGCCAAGAGGTAAATCTTCTAAGTGTGAAAGATGAGTGTCTAGGACATCATTTAACAAATTAATAACTTCTTCTTGTCGTTTATTTTTCTTCATAGCGAGAACTGCATGTAAATAGGTTAATTCCTGGAAAATAGGTAGTTTTCATAAATTACTCCATGCAGTTATAAAGCCATTTATTTCTACTTAGATTTCAAAAGTATATGAAGTGCTGTTTATGTACAGCATTTGTTCAAACTTAAATATTAGCTTGGATGGATTTTTAGAATCTTAAGTCTAATTATGCACGGAGGTAAATTAATAAATGTAATTACATATTAAAATTAGTGTACAATAGTCCTCTAAAACCATCACTAAATATTAAGACATTAAAAATTTCATATTTTATAAATAGTAGCTAGGATCTACCATCTGATAAAATAAAATAAAATACTATACCGCCGATTTTCCAATAGACTGCTGAATTTCACTAAGGAATTCTAACTGCTGATCTGCCTCCTGTAGTTGCCCTTCTATTAATTGACATTGGATAAATCCTAAAAACAAAAAGACAGAAATGGTAAAAATCCACATCATTTCACGCACGTACACTTCAAGCTAACACAAACAACATTAATTAAACAAGATTTTTTTTGCCATAATACATCTAAGTTTTAGATTTAAAAACAAAGACAGAAAGAAGAAAAAGAGTGAAAGAAAAGAAAATGGGTAGCTTTGTACCCACAGAAAATCAGTTACTACGGTATTCATAATTTATGTGAATTATCTCATAAAAATCTATTCTCTTAAGATAATATTTAAGAAGTAAAAATTTTATTCTTAAAGGTACATGATATTTTTTTCTGTTGTAGACAGTGGAGAACAGTTTAATTTTAGAAAACCATAAAATATGTCTTTTCTTCTTTAATGGCAGGTATGAAAAGCAATCATTACTTGCATCTGTATGAGAATCACTCATAGATATGGTTGTCATACCAATTAGTGCAGAGACACTGGTTTCATCTAGTGTCATGGCAGTCTTATACCACTTCAATGCCTCTTTAACTTTCCCCTGTAAAATCATTTGGTATCCAAGTTCTGTAGCAAATTCTGATTGCTGAGGAGTTAAACTAAAAGCTCTCTCTAGTAATGTTTGGGTTTTTTGAAGAATCAGTTGACTACGTCCACACTAAGAAGAAAAAAAAATTTAAGTTAGATTAAAACACTTCTACTCGGAAGAATTCATTTTTTCTAAATGTACATATAAATAATTTTTATTTCACAGATTCAGAATGTAGGAAGAATATAAAATAATTTCATAAAGAAAAATAAAACTACTCCATTTACTATCTAGACAGTGCAGCAAGAGTTCATATCCTATCAGAACTTAACCTTATGAGTAATGCTTTTAAAAAACAGCTATCTTGAAAAGTTTACTGCTTCTAATGATGCTGCACAAGCAAAATTTTCAGAGCTCTTTTTTCAAACTGTCTCATGATTGTCCTATAATCAGAAAAGAAAATCATTACTTTAAGGTTTTATATATATTTATGTGTGTGTATATATATGTGTGTGTATATCTAGAGTAATATAGAGAAACATATATATATATATTTTATTGAATATATATATTTTTATTGAATCAAAAGCTAGGACAAGGATCTGCTTTACCCCTAAAGACAAGTATACCACCAGTGAGAACCACACCTTAGAATCTTTTTGAAAAAAAGCCTTCAAAAATATTTCAAGAAATGGCAATGCTGTCAGAATAAGTATATACTTTTTGAACATAACAAGTTTGAAGAGTTGTTACTTACTAAATTGTTTGATTTGTTGTAAAGTAATAAAAACCACGTGTCTGGCAGTAGGTAAATAAAAAAAGTAAATACCCCCCCTTAACTCAAACTTCCATAATAATGGGGCGGCGGGGCAGGGACAGTTCCTCTAAATTTCACGTGATCTGACAATCTTTGTTTTTAAATAAGAGAATTCAGTTTATTCATGTCATTTAACAATTAATATCCTTGATTATTTTCTTTCAAATTTATTTTAATAATTATTTTATTTACTGTGTCTCCTTTCCTTATTTATATTTTTCTAGTTTAGTTAACTTTTTAATCCTCTCATTTCTTGTAGTGATTTTAAAATTCTGCTGTATTTTTCCATTCCATTCCCAACTACCTTTTTACTGGGTGCTTGTAATAAAATCATTTCTTTATTATTATAAAAAAAATAAGATAGCAACCACTTCCCCCACCCAAATAGCCTATTACCCACTTTACAACGTTCAAAAAATAGTTTTAAAAACATAAAACAAAGAACAACCCTAGCCGTAAATCCTACGCTCTGATTCCATTTCCTTTGTCTGGAAGGCACTTCCCTATCCTTAAAGGATTCACGGGTACCACTTCCTCCATGATACCTCCATGATGGCTTCTGATAGCTGGAAACTGTATCTCTTCTGAACTACCTTAAGAATGTATCACATATTTATAGACACATCACATTTTCACTCTAGGTCATGTGCTTTTTGGTGCCTCAACATTTGTGACTAATTTTATATTTCCAGCTACAAATAACAGAGCTCTGTTGGCACTCTTACAGTTCTGCTGAAGGCTATTGTGATATTATAAAAAAGTTGAGCATTCTGTGGTTCCATGGCATCTAGTGCATTTCCTAAGTTTTCCAGCTTGGCGGCAGCCTAAAACAAAAAGTATTCAGTATTATTTAAAAATAAACTAAGAATAAAAGAACATAATACATGACATGTACACTAATAAATATTATTATTAATATTTAAAAAGATCTTTGCTTTTATAAAGTCCCCTTCTTCCAATGAAATCTTATACGTTGCAAGAGGATAAAAGGCCCTTTTCTAAAAAGTTGAATAATTATAAATAAATAACTGCATTTTAAAATGTGTTTCCTTAATAATTGTTATTGAATGGAAACTTTTGGGTTTCCTAAGGGTGGGTAAAGATACCCATAATATTCAATTAACTATACATGCCAAGCTCCCTCTCCAATAATTAATTCATAACACACGAGATATGAATGATAACATATTTACAAACATTACTATAATATGAGATCAGTCCTTGGATTACCTATATATCCTGGTTTATATTTAAAATATTTTCTAGAACAGAAAAATCAGATACTTGACATAAATAATTTCAATGCCTGAAAAATTTACTGAAGAGTTGCTCCTCTAAGATTCT
Source organism: Aethalodelphis obliquidens (assembly GCF_003676395.1). Classification (NCBI taxonomy): domain Eukaryota; kingdom Metazoa; phylum Chordata; class Mammalia; order Artiodactyla; family Delphinidae; genus Aethalodelphis; species Aethalodelphis obliquidens. Next base: position 65,573,113 of record NW_020837946.1, on the reverse strand, counting down.
TCTAGTATTTACTGAAGTATTTACTAGGTACTATCATATTATCCAATTTAACCAGACTAAATACCAGTCTAAATCTATCACTTGTTATAATACTATTTACTTCAGACTGGATTTTGGCATTCCATAATCTAGTATACAGTCAATGTGTTCACTAGCAGAGAAAACATGTGCCTTATAAGGTCCAATGGGATTTCATCCTAATTTAACTTATGCATCCCATTTAACTTATGCAATGGGATTTCATCCTAATTTAACTTATGCAAACTCAATAAAATTGTAAAAGTACTATGAATTATATTTTGTGTATGTTCTCTTCCATACCCAGCATCACTTGTTACATTAATCATATATATTACTGCACATGAGTTTTACATAGAAACAGCACGTGCTGTAGTTAATAATTTTAAAAGTTTTCATAGGTAATTTTAACTATATGATATTTTTGCTTTACTAGGTGATTTAACAAACCCACCTCTTTGTTAAGGTATATTTCTAGGAATCAACTAAAAACTACCATGTCATACATTCTAAAACAGCACTTCAAGGCACTTTTGTATGTGCATGTGTGTGTGTAACTAAATACATATTTAGTATAGGAAACATAAATATAATAGTACAATACAACTTACCTTCTCTATATCCCCCTCCCTACACAAATAGTAAAGGGCCATCATTCTTAGTGCTTCCACATTTTGATTATCTTGCAGCATTAACCTGCAAAAAAAATTTCAGGTAATGTCATGTATTTTTATTTGATGCCTTGAAAACTTGGTTTGCTTATTATTCCACTGCTTAAATAAGTAATTTTAATTAGTAAAGTGACATCTCCTTTATGAAAATTATCAATCTCATTATTTAAACCCCAAAGAATCTCTGGATCTTAATTTTGATATGTTTACAAAAGATATGAATACATTCTACCATACTCAACAGTATATTAAAAGAATAATTCACCCTGACCACACAGATTTATTACAAGAATTCCAGGAATGTAAAGATGGGCTGAATATCAAAAACTCTATTAATGGAATTCACAACATTAAAATAGATCCAATGTGGTAAAAATAAATTAGAAAATGTTATTAAAAAATCCTTTTAATAATAGGAACAAAAACAAAACTTAGTAAGAAATATGCAAAAGCTATAGAAATTCCTATAAAACTTTATCAAGGGTATTCAGAAACGGAACTGAATAAATGGGGTAACACACTAGGTTTCTTATCATGCATGGTGTGCTATGTTGAATTGTTAGCTCCAGCTTTTTCACTCTCCCTGATTACATGCTTTCTGCCATGTAACTGAGCAGTTCCCCCTAGAAATGCTGGCTTGTGCCTCACTGCCCCCAACGATAAACGTGGACATTTTTCTTGGCCAATGGGATGTGGACAGGAATGGCGGTGTGCCACGCCTGTTTCAGAGGCATCGCATATTTCTGCTTGTCCTCTGCAACTCTGCTATCATCATAAGAAGGGCATCCTCTAGGTAGCTGGTGTTCTTTGGCTGGAGCCCAGTGAAGAACACCCTTCGAGTGGACCAGAGTCCAAACTGCAATGAGGTGCCACGCCCTCCCAGCTGGATCTGAAACTTGAAGCAGAGTCCCAGACACACATCTGGACCGGGTCAGTGACCCTAGATGACCCACACCAAAGTACAAATTAGTGCACAGTATCACATGCCCCGAGATGTGTGGTTGTTTCCTGTAGATCAATAGCTACCTAATGATAATACTCATTTGGGGTTAAAAATATTCTCCCCAAATAATCTACAGACTTAATGCAATTCAACCCAATATCTTATAGTTTTTTGTTATTTTTAAACAAGTTATTCTGATAGTCAACTGCAAAAGAAGGGCCAAAAAAGCTATCAAAAAAGAAACATGATGGAGAACTTCCCCTAAAAGATGTAAAAATCCATTAGAAATATAGGAAAGAACAGATCCCGTTAAAAAGAAAAAAAGAACCAGTCAATATACAGAAAAAAGAATAGCTTTTAGCATAAAAAAGATGCTCAATGGCAACATGATCAAGGAAATGAAAATAAAAATAAGTTACCATTCTTATTCTACCAGATTGTTTAAAAAACAAATAAAAAACCTCACCTTGACAATAGCCAGAACTGGTAAGGATGGGGGGTGGGCATGCAATATACTACTAATGAGAATCTTAGTATAATTTCTTACAAGAACAATTTGGCAGCATTTATCAAAATGTCAAATGTGTATACCTGAGGCAGAGGCTGCAATCTCTCCTCAAGTCCACCCTCCCCTTACTTGCTTGGGCTCAGGGCTAGCCAGCACTTCTCCACAGGTAGCCATGGCCAATGTGAGAGGAAGCAGTATATGGCATTTCTGGGCCTGGGCTTTTGAGAAAAATGGGATGACTCCTCTACACTCTTTCCCTTTTACCAGCTGGACACCGATGTCATGAGGTTTTAGGAAATGGCAGAGTTGCAAGATGGAGAGCTTTGGTCCCTTGAAGACAGTGTGGAAGAAGGCTGCCTGATCAAATCTTACACCCACTCAAAACAGTTACATGTGACCAAAACACAAGCTCACTGTGTTAAAACATATGTTTGGATCTACTTTTTATAGGAGCTTAGCTTACCCTAAAAAAATATAATTCCCTTTAAATTAGTAATCCCTCATTTGGGAAACCATCCTTCAGAAATACTCCTATATGTGTATAAAGGTGTGTGTGTGTGTGTGTGTGTGTGTGTGTGTGTGTGTGTGTGTGTG
>NW_020837946.1:65501948-65570369 GCF_003676395.1 Aethalodelphis obliquidens | reverse complement strand
GTGTGTGTGTGTGTGTGTGTGTGTGTGTGTGTGTGTGTGTGTGTGTGCACTGCAATATTTAGAACAGCAAAAAATTAGAAACATACCTACCAATGGAGAAAGATAAAATAAACTATATTTATGTTCACTTTATAGATGCTATTCATTGTTAATAAACATAAAAGGGTATCCATGAAATACTAAGTTAAAGAAAAATCAAGTTTAAAAGCTATATAACAAGTCTATTTTTCATTTTTTAAATGCCCCCCAAGATATATGCATATATTTATACGTTATGTGGATACCTCCCACTCCCACCACCCCCCACAGTACCTAGAGAGAAAATCTGGAAAAATATAAACATCAGTAAGTTACTTATACCCAAATTATGGTCTCCAAATACCATTTCTCAGTAAAAGGAATTAGATTGCCCTGGACCATGGCTGATACCTGAACAGGGCAGTAAATATACAAAATAACCCTGGTATATCTTGTCATACCAAATAGTAAGGAAACTATCAAAGACTACTAGGGTCATGTCAAAAAAGACTCAAGAACTAACTTGAAGAAGCTACTAATGGCCAAAGATAACTCAATCTGAGCAATTATAATAACCAAAATGGTTAGAAACACTCAAGTTTAATCCATGTCATATAAACAAACAAACCCAAACCACTATCAATCATCAATGGAGAATGCTAGGGATGCTAGGGGCCTTTTTTGTTTGTTTCTGAAACCTGGAAATAAGGGAAAAGACTCAAGCATTTACCCAACTTTTCTTACATGAAACTATAACACTAGACAACCAATCAGCAGGCTGGAAGTTTTTCTTTATAGGAGGATTCTAGCTAAGAAATGCAGAAAGAATGACATAACCATACTGTAATCCTAAACCAAGTACCCAGGTATTGAGCTCGAATTGCTGCTAATACCACAAAAAAGAGAGACAAGCCTAGATTATGTCTCTTTGATGGAAGAACACATCAGCACTTATGAATTAACTGCCAAACAAAGAAGCAGTGAATGTGAATCTAACCAAGTCTCTAGATCCATCACCAGTTCATTAGAAATACTGAGGATACGCAATAAGCTACACAGTTATGGCATACAATCAATACAATTCATATCATTCAAAACCTGTAGGATAAAAATACTGGTTTCTTTAACTTATTAGCAAGAACAAAAAGAGGAGGGTGTTGTTGGGGAGAAAGAGGAACAAAGCAGGAAGGGAAGAAGGGAGAGAGGGAACCCTCCAATGCCTTCACACTTAAGAAAACCCAAAATCTTTACCGTGACCAACAAGACCCTGTGCTCTGACGTCACCGCCTAGTCATCTTGCTCCTTCCCATCCTTAACCATATGACACGTACTCTTGCCTCAAGGTCTCTGCACTTGCATTTGCTTCTTACTGCAGTCTTCCCCGGGATGTCTGCAAGCTGGCTCCCTCTGTCAAATGCCATCTTCTCACAGGCCTTCCCTGCAAACCCATAAAATTGAAGCCCCTCCCCCAGTCCCTAGTTCACTTTCCGGCTTTATTTTTTCTCCATTGCACTTATAACTTTTTAACATACTACATAATTTCTTACTTGTTCTGTTTATTATATAAGCTTCATGAGGTCAGGGATATTTGTCTTTCTGCATATGAGTGTTTTAGAATAGCTACCCAGATATTTATGTAAATCTATAAATTCAGCCTTTAAAAACAATGCAACATTAAGGTTTTCCTCAATTCTGTATTGTTTGAAAAATTCAAATTAAAAAAACCTTATAAGAAAAAAATACACATAGATTTTCTTTTTTCTCAAAATTACAACCAGATCCAAAGATACTTGTGACATCTTTTTTTATACTTAACCTCTGTGCTGTCTCAACCGTCTGGTCCCAATCCTGCAAGGCTAGTTGTAGTTTCATTTTCTTTACAAAAGCAGGAAGGAAACTTGGAAAGTTCATGATTATCTGGTTCACAGTCTCCAGAGCACCTGAATAATTCTGGCGCATCTCAAGGCACTGTGCCTAATGGGAGAAAAAAGAAAAAAGTGACATCAAAACTGTGATCATATATACCAAGGTTCTCACAGCAGTTACCCTGGAAGAGGTAGAATTCTAGTGTTTAACATTTTTTATATTTTTATTTTCTGACCTTTCTGTAAGAAATAGTTTTCACTTTTATAATCAGAAAAACAAAATAAGTTTTAATCAAACAAAATTTTAAAACATCACAGAATAAAAATATTTTACATTATAAGTGACTGTTTTAAAATCCACTTTTGGGGCTTCCCTGGTGGCGCAGTGGTTGGGAGTCGATGCAGGGGACGCGGGCTCATGCCGCAGTCGGGGGGATCCCACGTGCCGCGGAGCGGCTGGGCCCGTGGACCGTGGCCGCTTGGCCTGAGCTCCACGGCAGGAGAGGCCGCAGCAGTGAGGCACCAGCGTGCCGCAAAAAAAAGAAAAAAAAATTCACTTTTAAATAACTGAGAAATATAACTACAGGATGAAAATTCTGAAATATTTTTAGAAACATCATAAGGAATGCTTCTATTTATAACAGAAAAATTACCTTTTAGAATAAAATATTTCCAGGATATTTGCAAGTAGCATTTAAAACTAATAGATATTGTATCTTTTTTTTTTGATATTGTATCTTTTTTTAAAAATTACTTTCAGCCTAAAGAAGATTTTAAAGAATCAGCAAAATAAAGTACAAAACTACCTCAATATTTTCACTCCTATGAATCATCTTAAGGACATAAATGGATAAGACCAAAAAGCAGCATATTTATGGCAGAACTATTTATAATAGAAAAAATTAAAATAACCGGAAATGGCCACCTAGGATTAAATGATAGCATATTTACTTAATAAAATTTTAGGTGGCCATTAAAACTCATTATGTTAATTTGTAGATCGATATTTACTGACACGAAGAGATGTCATTTACAATATAATAGTTTAGCTGGTTATCTCCAATGGTGATATTTATTTTAATTCAGATATTACTGTATTCTAAAATTTTTCTACAATGTACATGTATTACTTTCATAGTCAGAAAATATAAATCTATAAATATAGTAAGTGCTTTAAGAACAGATGATGAGGCGTATTTATCATATGTCAGATTTTTAAAAATGTGTTTCTGAATATCCTTTAGGAATAAATTTAGTCCTAGAATATCTCAGTTCAAAATGAACATCCAGCCTCAACAGATGTACAGTGAAACTGCAATATATTCCCGAAATCAGTTTGAGATTATGTTCCCATATAATTAAAGGAAAGTATGAGAACCATCCAAAGATGCCACTATGTCAAAATAAATTATTATTTAAATTTCTCAATAGTGGACAATAGCAAAAAAGATGAATGCAGATAATTTTTAAAAATATATATGCCTTTGCAATCTGCCTAAATAGCTAGTAACATAAAATAACAAAATCACGCAAATAGACCACATCTAATACTTCCTTAGACCATCACCTCCCATATAAATGCAACATACTATATTAAATGAAACTAAATTTGCTATATAATTGGTTCATATCATTCCTAGTTGGAATTCAACTAATGCAAGCCTCTTGCTGAATGAACTGAAAAATAAATGCATAATTGGAATGGGTTATATCAGAAAAAGAATTTAAACCAGTCTAAAGTATTAGAGGAAAAAGGTAAATCCTTCCTAAGCTGCTTATATTGACACTTGAAATAGCCCTACCTTAGATTACCAACTAGCTTTTCTTTAAGGCATAGAGGGGAGCAGAAATAATCAAGAAAAACTTCTTTAAAAATCTGCTAAATTCCCATAACCTCTAGCAGTGCCATTAGGCAAAACCTGAGTCCAAGCAGCACGAATACTAGCTGTACTGGTGGCAAACATCTGAACAAGCTCACTAGCCAGGGTAATTGACAAGAGCAATACAGGGACATTGGCAATAGCCAAGACACCAATAATCCTCTCTTTCCTTTTTATCCCCCCACACCAGATTACTGCTAATTTAATAGACTGTTTTCCTAATATAAATTTAATTCTTTTTGCTGAAATAAAAAATGATCTTTTTTTAATTTAAGGCATTCAGATGGCATCCATGGAATTGAAGAAAAAGTCCAAATTAAACATTTCTACCCACCAATGATTTCTAATGACACTGCCACTTGGTCACCCCTCTCAATCTAAGTTAGATCATGTTATTTCTCTTTTCATTGGCTGCCCATCTATCTGGTTCAAAGCAAAAGCCAAAGGCTTTACAGAATCAGCCAGTCTCTCCTCATTCCCCCCCGCCACGCCCACCTGCCCTGACACTCACCTTCTCTCCCTCTAGCCTTCACTTTTCTCCCCTTCACTCATTCTGCTTTAGTCTTCAGGCCTCCTAGCAATGCCTTCAACATGCTTAATGTATACGAACTCTCTACTCCCCTCTTTGTAATGCATGCTCTCCCCAGGTGCCCACAGGGCTTTAACCCTCACCTCCTACATGTCTTTGCTCAAATGTCACTTTCTCTGACCATTTAAAACTGCAAGTTCATACCCCAGTTGTACTTCTCCTTCTTTCCTTGCTTTATTTTTCCATTATACTTACCACCTTCTAATATACCATACAATTCACTTACTTTTGTTGTCTGTCTCCACCAGTAGAACATAAGCTCCATAAAAGCAAGAGGTTTTATTTTGCTTAGGGTAACCCTAGTATGTAGAGTGATGCCTCACACATATTAGATACATCATAGATGTTTGGTGAGTAAATAATATAGGAACCACCACAACTGCCAACAGCAACAATAAAAACAATTAAAACGGATCCAGGATTCAGGAATTTGGCAGGGAGTACTTTTCTCTAGCTTACGTTCATCGTCCCATACAAATGCAAGTCCCTCCTGCAGTTGAGAGTTGATAAAAGTAACATAAAACCTATCTTTTTGAGCTACTTGGTTTTGTTGGGTTTCATATATATTACAAATAAATTTTAAAACATCATTTTATTAATCTGACACCAACTCACCTTACCCAGCAGAGCAAAAATATCATTTCCATCTTGTAATCCCTCTTCAAAATACCTTAGTGCTTTTTTAGTGTAAGGTTCTTTTCCTCTTGTAATATCAAGCCATGCTCTCAAAACCTGTCCCTGTAAAATGAATAATTCTAATATTTTCATTTTTTTGGAAATGAAAGAAATAAATGTTGATGAAGAAGTTAAGCTAAGCATCATTCTTATTTGTAATTAGTAACAAAAATCAGTCTATCAAATAATGTTATGAAAAATAAGACTGCAATAAAATCACTTTTAAACCCTTGCTAGCCTACAGTCTTGGAACTATTATGAATTTCAGCCTTTAAGATTACTACTGTGGTTAATATTAAGAAGCTTGTAAAATATTCCCTTAGTACTAAATAACCAATATTCTTACATGGGGCTTTGCTAATAAATTACTAATAACTACTAAACATGTAATTCAATACATAAATAAGAATTTGTTACCTCTTTTTGGGGAAATAGACCAAATGAACTAAGATGGGAAAAAAGAAGTGCTTTGCTTCACATTTATTAAAAATTAAGATAATTTGGCAACTATCTCAATCTTTTTGACTAGTCCGGTGAGCTTCAAATGAAAGGATAAAATGGCCTCAGAAATTAAAAAATGAAGAAACCATGAATGTTTACCTTCAGAAATGTTAGTGAGCCAACGGACAGTAAGGTTTATAGGATTAGAAAGAAGATGAATACACGTTGATTATTTTTCTTTTTAATGCCAAATAAAAAATTACGAAATCTGCTCATCTGTCAAAAAATTTCTAGGTTAATTAACAAACCTTATAAATCTTTAACTAAGATCATATTTACTTCCCTATATTTCACCTGAAAAGACAGGTAAGAATACCTAAACAGGGCTTCCCTGGTGGCGCAGTGGTTGGGAGTCTGCCTGCCGATGCGGGGGATGTGGGTTCATGCCCCGGTCCGGGAAGATCCCACATGCCACGGAGCGGCTGGGCCCGTGAGCCATGGCCGCTGAGCCTGCGTGTCCGGAGCCTGTGCTCCGCAACGGGAGAGGCCACAACAGTGAGAGGCCCGCGTACCGCAAAAAAAAAAAAAAAGAATACCTAAACAATTTTATTTCTACTCATTAGATCACTGTACTTTCTTGAATCATTTCAACTGTGTGGATGATTCCCAACCTCTATTTCTAGTCCAATACCTTTTCTAATTTTTTCTCTTCTTTTTCTAGAAGCTCATCTACTGTCTCCATCTCACTGTTCTGTCAGAGCCTGAAATATAGAATGTCTAAAACCAAACACATCACCTCCCTCCAAGATTACCTTCTCATCCCAAAGTATTTTCTAGTCACATTAACTGGTCTCTGAATTGTCCAGGCTTAAAACCTCAGAGACATCCTTGATATCTGACACCTCAATATCTTTCCCCCCAATATTTATAATAAGTTGAAAAGTCCTGTGGGTATTTGATAATTCTCAAATTCTTACCTGAATTTGATAAACTGAATAGTATTTTAGCGTAGGCCCTTAAAGCCTTCTGCCAGAAAGTACTATCTTTGGGGGCCTGCATTCTGGTTTCTTCCCAGGTCAGTTCATCCTATAAACCTTTGCTAAATTCACCTTCTGAATTTGCACTTTAATAACATCACTGACATGATTAAAACTCTTCAATGACCCTCAGTGCATATCAAATTAGATACAAGTATTTGTACCTAGCCATCAAGATCCTTCAATTTGTCCCAACCCACTTTTCCAACCTTTTCTTCCACCCTCTTCTTCTCTGTACCTTGTATTCCCATCAGGTGTAAGGTTCTCACTGTACCCAGACCTGCATGTCTCCTTGTTCTTCTCCTTTCTGTCTATTATCTCCCACCTTGGGAGTACCTACTTCCCTTTTCCATAATCTTTGCCTGTGGAAACTGTATCCATCTTTCAGGTTTTAGCTCAAATGCTACTTCCTTCAAGAAATTCTTCTTCATTCGCCTAACAGTTATCGATGTGATCTCTCCTTGAGTACATAAAATAGTGCCTAGCACGAAGTAAATGATCAATAAATGTTAACTATTATTTTCCTGCACATTTTAATCACACTTCTCTCATTCCATTTGTCAATTTTCTCACAATGTTAATTGGGTGTGTGCTCTATAACACTGCTAGATGATCCATTCATGAAAGTAAAGTTTATGTATTTTTTATCTTTCTATTATTAACAGTGCAAATAATGGTGCCTTGTACCTAGAGCAGTTCAATAAGGAGAGTGGGAGGGAAGGAAGGAGAAAGAAAAGGAGGGAAGGGAGGGAAGGAACCAGGGAGGGCTCTTGTCAAGAGTTAATAAATAACATTAAAAAAAAACAAGCTTAGAGAACCAATTTTATAAAATAATAAAATATTAAAATAAGGCTGTTATTTATAAAATGAGAATAGAGTGGGCAATAACAAAGCTTTTATATAAATAACATAAGCTTCCTTTAATGTTAGTATTTCAAAATAAGAAAACCAGCTACCTCTTTACTACCATTTGACATTTTGATCATTCGGTCAACATATTCTCTCGCCTTATCGTGACGACCAATGTGCCACAAAAATAAGCCTGCATGGTACAAAGCTTTTGGTCCAGCTCCTTTACGCTGCTCCTTCACTCTGGCATCTGATTCCTGAATAGCTTCTCTATCTGGGAGAAGGAAAAAAAGACATTAAGTGAAAATTAAATTCTAGATTTAGAGTTTATAATAGGTCAGATAACTAACAGCAAAGAATACAGTTCTTCTCTCTACAGCAGCACTAATACAAATAAAATGCAAGCCACATATGTAATTTAAAATTTCCTAGTAGCCACATCACGGAAGTAGAAACAAGTAAAATTCACTTTAATAATATATTTTATTTAACCCAATATATCTAAATTATCATTTCAACACATAATTGATTTGAAAATTATTAAGAAGATACTTTTCTTTTTTTTCGTCTTACTAAATCTTTAAAATCTGGTATGCACTTTACACAAAGCACATCTCAATTAAGATGCGAAATTTTCTTCAGCAAATTTTTATAGTGAGATTTCATAAAATTTATTTTGGAAAAAGCAGAATCATATACTTGTTCTAAACATAATTTTTCTAACTGAATCAAGCATCAGTTTTAAATTTTAAAGTAAATTAATTAGAATTAAAATTTAAAACTCATGTCCTCAAACGAGACACATTTCATGTGCTCTACAGCCACCTGTGGCTAATGACCACTGTGACCACACTACAGTTCTATAGTTCATGTCATTCTCAAGACATAAAGGCTATATATGCAAATATTTTTTTAAATACTAAGATGAAAAAGTTGGCAATGATTCTAAAATGAGACAATTATTAGGGGCAAATTCAGAACTAGGAGTCAAATTACCCTACTTCCTAATCCAATTCTACAATATATGTCCAAGCCAGGCTGCTGTCACAGGTTAATGAAAGGTAGTATAATTACTACTTATATAGTTAATACTGACTGCTCCCTTAAAAAGATGGTCTACGCCTAGAACTCTAATCACTTCTATTTAATCTGTTATGTAAATGCTTGGGACACAAATGTCAGTTAGATCCAAATCCCAGGTCGAATCAAAATGTGGATCAGCTAGCCAATAGAAAGAAGAAATGTCAAAGTTGAGGACTGAGAGTCTAACAGACTACCTTTCTGGTAATGGCTACCAAGAAAAGGTACGTGACTCCTCCTTTTATCTCTAAGGATACAAATTTAAATTTAAATGTGGAATTACCAAGGTACAACTTTACGAGTTTAGGAAACAAAATTGTACTCTGGAGGGCTAGAGATTGCTTGGCAAGGGACCCCTTCTGCCCTGCCTACAGCACACCCACTGCAACACCTTCAGAAGTTCTCACTAAATAGGCATGATACAGAAACAGAACTTATGAGGCAGGAGCAGGCATTGTACCTTCCTGCCCAGATTTCCGTCAAGTCCCCTAGTGGGGCATCAGCTAGCTGTGATAGTCTGCATAAAACTAGTTCTTTCCAGATATCAGCTCAAGTTCTTAATGCATCACAGCCCTTTAATAAACAGGGCTTACATTAGCATTCAGGAAGAATGTACGAGAACAATGTAGGCTCTTCCTAGGCGAGACAGACAGACATCTGGGCCTCTCCTGAGCTCAAGCGCACTCAGCATTATTATGGAGGAAAGTCAAGTGACTGACTACTCAGGTGTCTCTAAACAATCCCGGAAATCACATTCTCTAACAGAACCAGTACTCTTGGGAGTAACCAATTAAATAAAAACTTGATTCTAGGAAGAAAACAGTTTGTTAATTTCTCTTTTTTTTTTTTAAGGCTTACTGACTACAGCTCTCCTACACCAATTCTCTGCTCCAGCTACACACACCCCTGCTGGAACATAAAGGAAGGGGATCCAGAGATGAACCTAATCCTGAACCACTTCCACATATTTGCCCATCGAGTTCTCCTGTCTGAGAAGATTAAGTCCCCATTTCCACAGTCTTCCCAGCCTACTCCTATGGATAAACAGTACATGCCATTTCCCCGCACTTTCTTAAAAGTTTTAGAAAGCATTTAGTCGTAGATTTGTTTATGAACTAAACATAGTGTTTTAAGTAACTTTTTATTTATTTGTACAAGTATATGTGGGTGAAGGATGTAAGTGATACTTTGCTTAAGAAAAAACTGTTTCTTAATATTTAAAAAACTTTATGACATTTGGTAATTGTTTAATTATTTGAAATAAGATCTATTTTTACAATGCTATTAGCTGTTACTGGATATATATGGATGAATACAATACAATTTCTTTTTTATTACCTAGAATTCCAATACTGTTCTGCCTCAGCCATTAAGATGTGCTATGTATTAAGACAGTTCACACAATTTTAATTGCTGGTTTATGTATAAAGTTCCTTCTTTAACTTAACCATATTTCCCAACCTACTACCGGATAAAAATTTACTGAATGTCTTCCAAAGAGCTAGCCCCCCTGGGGGATGTAAAGGCTTTTAAGAAGCTCAAGATATAGTAGAAGAGAGAAACTGCATGTAGCTGTATATGCACAAAACAAGTTGTAAAGTTGGCTGCTACAGAGTAATTTATGTATATACCTGTTTTGAGCTGTCCTTTCTTGGTTTAACCATTGCTAGTATTTATTCACCTTTACATTAATTCAAACAATCCCTACATACTAATGAAACTTCTGCCATAGGATATAAGGAATATGAAAGCAACAGAAGACGCATATTTCTCTTGCTTGATGAACTTAGTCTTGTCAGGAAGATAAAACAACTATGACAAATAGTATCTATTTGTATCATATGAAAGCAATATGTATCATATGAAAGCAATAGTATCATATGAAAGCAATATGAAAGCAGAAGACCCATATTTCTCATGCTTGATAAACTTAGTCTTGTCAGGAAGATAAAACAACTATGACAAATAGTGTCTACAGGTAATATATAATACAGTATGATTAGACTGAATGTTAAGGTAACTGAGAAAAATCAAAATGAATTGAGTAGAAAAAACTGTCTAAGCATTGTACTTAAATACTATACCTGGATTGGGACTCATTTTATGAGTGTATATCAGTGCAATTAGAGAACAAAGTGATACATCTTGTTTATTTTTAATAGCCTCAAATTCTCGAAGAGCTTCTTGAGTTTTACCTGAAAATCAAAATTACGAAGTGAAAATTGTTCTTTGTGCAAAACAAGAATTTAAAACTTATGGAAATGTTTAATAATTAGCACATACCTTCCATTAATGTACCATAGGCATAATAAAACCTGAAGACGGGATCACTGCCATACCTCTTAGTTCCCTCACTGGCAGCAAGTAACACATGATGGAAATATCTCTCTTGACAATAGTAATTAATCAAAGTCTAAGAGGAAATAAAGACTAAATGTTAAAAGAGATTCTGATGTTCTGAAATACTCTAAGCAGATATTAACCTAAGATCTTGAGTAATCTAAAACTTCGATAACGTATTTTTTTCTTCCAACTTCCTTAAATACTGTTAAAGGCTAGCACTTAAGGAATGTAGAACACAGTGAACACAAAATTATTGAAATAACTCAATGTTGTCTAATAATTTCAATCTTTTTTTTCTGAACTATTTCTTAACAATACTGAAGTCAGGGTATTTTCACCTCTTTCCTTTCCTCACATTTTCTTAAGGTTTTAGAAAATGGGAAAGCAGACAAAAAGTAGGAATTAAAAAAAAAAAAAGACAAGAGGCTCCCACTGCCAGACCAGATCTATTTTAAAAACAAAAACCCTTCTATTTTGTTTTTATAGCATCACAAAGTAATGACCAATTAAACTCAGCAATTGACTGTCAAAGGTTATCTTGTTTTCTGAGTTCCACAACAAATAACTGTCAGTAAAACAAAGGATCTATTTTTTAATGGAAATCACTATCATTAGGCTTTTTTCAAAATTATATTATTTATACATGAAGCAGAAAACTAGTATCAGGAGATACAAAGTTCTGATTAATTGGATCTCCGCTTTTCACCATTTTTCTCAGGATCACGTCTAAGGCTTAGTTGCTAACCTAATCAAAGAGGGAAGCCATATTCACCATCACCGTGATATACCTGATTCACTCCCACAAACCAATTCGGGCCATCCCATACCTCCCTAGTCTGACTCTTCAGCTGGTTCAGCAGGAGCAAGAAATATAGATGAAGCACTGATTGACAGGATTAAAATGAGTGTCTGAACAGCTTTTTTTTTTTTTTTTTTTTTACAGTCCATTGTTTCTGGAGGGCTACAGTCCATGTGCTTCTCTAGAACAGTCTGGCAAACATCCTCCGACTTTTACTCTGCTTCCCTCCTGTGGTTACTGTTCTCCAGTCCCTTCTCAGCCACTGTTTCTTCAAAGTGTGATCTGGACACCAATTCCAAGACCCCCGCAGCACACCTCAGGAAAGTGCAGTTTTCCTCCAGAGCCCTTTCCCTAGGGTTGCAAATGACTTCTTAGTTTGCCACAACTAAGGACACTTTTAATATGATCTTACTTGACTTCTGTCCAGCGTTTAGTATCACTAAGCACCTATAACTCTCCTAAAAGGCAGTGGCATGGTATCATAAAAAGGACATGGATTTTAAGACCTGTTTTCAAATTTCCTGTCCATCTTACAGCCGCTCAGTTTTGCTCATTTGTAAAATGCTGGTAGTCATTTATAGGTCATTGTAAGGATTAATTGAGATACCATACTGTAAAACTCCTATTCCAAAAAAAAAAAAAAGTTCCTCCAAACCCCAAATGTTGATGATATAAAAAAAAAAAAAAACACGTGTCCAGCCAAGACTTCTCATCGCAGCTCCCGATTCCTATTTCAATTTCCCCAAAACCCAAGCCAGACATCGGGTCAGGAATCCTCTCTTCCTGTTTGCACAGTCCCCATAAGTCTAACCAGTCAGTAGGTTCTTCTGTTGTTCTAGTCTGCTTCCCACTCCCTGCACCTATTTCCACTGCCTTGGTTCAGGTTAGGTTGTTGAATCCAACAAACATTTACTGACTGCTACGAGTGCCAAGCACTGGGCTAGGTACGGTGAACATGAAGATGAATAAGATATGATTCCTGTCCCAGAAAAGCTTAAAATTTTCAACTGAGACTAGAATCTAAAGACTATTTGAACCCACGTACCTACGGTCAATTAATCTTCCACAAAGGAGATAAGAATATACAATAGAGAAAAGACAGTCTCTTTAGCAAGTGATGCTGGGAAAGCTGGACAGCCGCATGTAAATCAATGAAGTTAGAACACATCCTCACACCATACACAAAAATAAACTCAAAATGGCTTAAAGACTTAAATATTAAGACATGACACCATAAAACTCCTAGAAGAGAGCATAAGGCAAAACATTCTCTTACAGAAATGTACCAATGTTTTATTACGTCAGTTTCCCAAGGTAATAGAATTAAAAGCAAAAATAAACAAATGGGACCTAATCAAACTTAAAAGCTTATGTACAGCAAAGGAAACCACAAACAAAATGAAAAAACCTATGGAGTGAGAGAAAATATCTGCAAATGATGTAACTGACAAGGGCTTAATTTTCAAAATATACAAACAGCTCAAACAACTCAGGAAAAGAGAAAAAAAAAGCCCAACAACCCAATCAAAAAATGGGCAGAAGGGGCTTCCCTGGTGGTGCAGTGGTTGAGAGTCCGCCTGCCGATGCAGGGGACGCAGGTTCGTGCCCCGATCCGGGAGAATCCCACATGCCATGGAGCGGCTGGGCCCGTGAGCCATGGCCACTGGGCCTGCGTGTCCGGAGCCTGTGCTCCACGGCGGGAGAGGCCACAGCAGTGAGAGGCCCGTGTATCACAAAAAAAAAAAAAAAAAAATGGGCAGAAGACCTAAATAGACACTTTTCGAAAGTAGACATACAGATGGCCAACATGCACATGAAAAGATGCTTAACATCGTTAATTTTTAGAGCAATGCAAATCAAAACTACAATGAGGTATCACCTCACACCGGTCAGAATGGCCATCGTTAAAAAACCTACAAATAACAAATGCTGGAGAGGGTGTGGAGAAAAGGGAACCCTCCTACACTGTCGGTGGGAATAAAATTGGTGCAGCCATTATGGAAAACCATATGGAGGTTCCTCAAAAAACTAAAAATAGAGTTGCCGTATGATCCTGCAATCCCACTCCTGGGCATATATCCGGAGAAAATTAAAAAAGATACATGCATCCCAATGTTCACAGCAGCACTATTTACAATAGCCAAGACATGTAAACAACCTAAATGTCTACTGACAGGTGAATGGATAAAGAAGATGTGTGGTGTGTGTGTACACACACACACACACACACACACACACACAGGAATACTATTCGGCCATAAAAACGAATGAAATAATGCCATTTGCATCAACATGGATGCAACTAGAAATTATCATACTAAGTGAAGTAAGAAAGAGAAATACTGTAGGATATCACTTATACGTGGAATCTAAAATATGACACAAATGAACTTATCTATGACACAAAAACAGACTAAGACACAGAGAAGAGACTGATGGTTGCCAAGGAGGAGGGGGGTGGGGGAGGGAGGGATTGGGAAATTGGGGTTAACAGATGCAAACTATTATATAGATAATGGATAAACAAGTTCCTACTGTATAGCACAGCGAGCTATATTCAAAATATTCAAATTTCAGTGTCCGTAAGTAAAGTTTTATCAGAACAAAGCCATGCTTAAGTATTGTCTACAGCTGCTTTCATGATACGATGGCAGATTCGATGCCACAGAGACCCTATGGCCCATAAAGCTTGAATATGTACCACCTGGCCCTTTAAAGTTTGCTGTTCTACTTAAGGCTTCTGTTCTAGAACGTTAAGTAGAACAGGGATTACTGGATAACAAGGTTAGAAGAATGCTAGGGTCAAGAAGGGCCTCCTATTGAGTTGATCCTCTAAGAGATGAGGAGTTAAATCACAGTTTTTAGCACGAAAGCGTTTTTATTAAAAAGTTCATTTGGGTGGCAGTACAAAGGATAAATTTAAGGGGATGAAAATACTTAAGGGGATGAGGGAAGGCTTCACTGGAAGATCATGTAAAACTTCAGGCAAAAAAGCAAAAGACACTCCAGCACCCCCATCACTGCCAAACTGTCCTCCAACCACTCATCACCAGCTAACATGGTACGCATTGCATTTACCTGTTTACCGACTGACTCCCCCTCCTCAAATGTAGAAAGATTTGGGAGGGTTTTTCTTAGCTTTATTACTGCAGGGCTTATCATCTTCACGCTTAGAAGAGTGCCAGACACATGGGAGGCACTCAGTAAACATCTGTTGAATTAATTTAATTAAGGTTTTCGCCAACATTAGATTATAAATTCACAGTCCCTGTGAAGGCGGGGACTGTTCCGTTCTGTTCATCACTATCTACAGCTCCAGTGGACAGTGAGCCCTCCATCAATGTGTGTTGAACAAGGGAATCAGTGAACAAATGAATGGAGAAGATAATCATCCTAAAAAGTAACTTCTTTTACTTTCAAGTCTCATGTCTTTGTTTTCATATCATTTCTTACGTGGACCGTCATTAAATATTTGCTGAACGTATGCATCAGTGATAAACGGAGAAGACCATCACCCTAAAATACTCCTCCATTTTCAAGCCTATGTCTTTAACTGATTTCGTATCATCTTTCCGTGCTCCTTTTACCGTCTCACGGGGGCAGCTGGCACTAGTTCGCTGTAAGTCCTTAAAAATTGCACCCGGGAGACGCACTAGGTGTCCTATGTTGACCAAACCTTCCAAGCAAACAGGGTACAAAAGTAAAAGTAAACACGACCAACAGGGTGGGAAAAGCACACTAACAGCAATTCGGAAAGCAGCGCGCGGGGAAGGCTGCCCAGACCGCAAGATTCCAAAGCAGGGCCCGCGGAGGGAGAGCAGGTGATGTAGGTTACAGGCCCGCACCCCAGGCGGGGGCACCTAGCCAGCCGGAGCGGCAGGTACCGCAGGGTAACAACGGCCTAGCCAGGTCGGCCCGCGAGCTCCCCACGCCCCCCGGCCCCTTGCCACCCCGGCCCCCCCCACGGCAACACACGGCCAGCTCCTGCCCGCTCACCTTCAGCCCCTGCGAGTCCATGGCTTCCGAGGCCGAGCCGCGTGCCTCCCGAGCGCGCGCCTGCCGAACCCCAGCAGAAGAGCGAAGGGTCTCAGGGTCTCGCAGCCCAGGCCCACACCAGCTTGGGCCGCGGCGGGAGGGGCGGGACGGGGCGGGGCCGCGCCGCCATTGGCTGCCGGCGGAGGGGGCGGGCCCTCGCGGCAGGGATTGCGGGGGTCGAGGCACGGGCGGGGACCCCGAGGGAGGGCGGCGGGTGGGGAAGGGGGAGCGACCAACCGGATGCTGGGTGAGGCAGAGGTCAAACAGCGAAAAGACCCTAGGGGCACCGTGGGTGGGCGGGCCTGAGGATTAGAAATTAAAGAATGAAGGAAATGGGGGAGGACGTAGGAAAAGGGCAAGTTTGTTTCCCATCTCCCGCTACAAAGCAAGACACCATTTTCTACACGTTTGTGTAGAGGCGGCTTCCCGCAATGCGGCTATTTAGAAGGCCTGACCAGCTCAGAGAAAAGCCTTGAACTTTCACATGTAGTGGTTGCATTACGGCCACAAGGTGGAGCAGAAAAATCACAAGTTCTTAACAGAAAGGGATGAGCTGCTTGCGCCCATCTTTGCAGGCAGTGCTGCAATCCCGTGTGTTTTGTTAGAAAGCACGTTAAATTAGTCTTTTTTTTCTTTTTACCAGCCCTGATAATGGGAGGAACCAATGAAGTAAACCTATTTTTTCAGTTAAAAAAAATAATAACACTGCTGATTTTAAACTGAGAATAAAATTAATCCCTACGCAAACGTTTATGTTTGCACCGATCAGGCAACTGTTAGTTGCTCGTAGATTTCTTCAGTTATTTAGTGAATTGAATTGAAATAGAATGAACAAAGAGATTTCCTATTTCTGCTTAAAGATATTTTTAAAATAAGATTTGAGGTTTAAGTAATCTTTGTGGAATCTTTTACATGGATCCCAAATTTCAATCCTAGTTCTAAGTATCTTACTTTAGTTGATGTGATTCATAGTTGCCTTAATCAGATTTTAAGTTTGTTAAGCAGTCAACGAACATTAACCTTTTCTCCATGCCAGTAGGTTAGGTAATGACAATCTTGAGGGAAAGGGTGAGTATGACTACAGACTTCAGTGCTAGGCAATATTTCTCTCTGGTTTCCCTTAAAAGTGCATTCTACCCAGAGAGGCACATATTATTTTCATGAGATTGCTTTTGTTTGTTTCCATCATTCATAGTCAAGCTAAATGTTTGTGATAATGGACAGCTGGTAATACCTGTTGGTCTGATTTTCAAAGCCTGTGGATTAATCTGCACTTGGTATGCCGCAGAGAATATCAGAAACTAAGATGCTCATCTGAGTATATAATCTTAACCTGTATGCTTTGGGTTTCAAGTGAAGAGTTCATCCAGAAGAAAGTTTCTGAGGATCATAGTTAAAGGAAGAGATGATCAAGCTACCTTTCTGAGATCTTTAAAGTCTAAACTTGGGCTGTCAGACTACTGGAAGACTGTACACTTGGGCCTTATTAATTTAGCCCTTTATAAAATTTCCTTCGTTGAATTTTGTTCTAAGGTTAAAGTATTTAGCACAAAACCCCATGCCTGGCACTCCATGAGTGTTTGTTGGATTAAAACTACTTTGGGAATTTGCTTTGACACTCCTGGTAAACTTGTTCCCTGCATAAGGCCTCACGTGAGTAGTTTCTTTTGGATCTCAGGCCAGGAAAAACTCTGTCTTCCCTGAAAAACTGAGGTGTTCTTTAGCTCAAGCATTTCTACTGGCTCACTTTTACCTACTAACGTTTCAGTCTGCCATCTAAGACCTTTCATCGTCTTTGAAGCCTTATCTCCTACTTCTCCATTCATAGAACCTTATATTCCAGGCAAATGGGACAACCATTCCTTCTTCTGGGTGCCTTCCCTTACATTGCTCTGAGCTCTTTCTCCATCTGAAAAAAGAAACCTACTCTTGTTTTCAGAGTTCATCTCAAATCTCATTGTGTATGAAGCCTATAGGGATGGCCATAACCGATTGGATGTGTGAGATTGCCTGGTGCAGTAGGAAGAATATGGTCTCTCAGACGTGAGATGGAACTTCTGGCACGCTATTATCTTTGTGACTCGGGCAAGTAATTTCCTGAGCTTAATTTTCCATTTACTAAAGAAATTAAACACCTAACCACATACGAAAAGTTCCTAACACATAACAGACATAACCATTAATTTCCATGAAACACATAGTGCTCTGTAAGACTTAACACACCTTTATATTTTTTGCATTATAGCTATGGTGTATTTTTTGTTTGTTTAATCTTTTCTACTAAATGAGGAGTACATTAAAGCCACCCAATATAGTGAGGTGGGTAACAGCTTGGTCCCTGGAGCTAGGCCATCTGCAGTCAAATCCTGACACCACCATTTCCAAGTTGTTTACTTAGAAAAACTACTTAACATCTCTGTGCTTCAGCTGTAAAGTGGGACTAATACCTCAGAAAGCTGTTAAGAAGATTAAATGAGTCACTGTGTTCATTCACTGAACACAGCAGTGTTAGATATATGGTAGGCATTGAATAACTTTAACCTATAATTATTTGTACTCCCAACTACTCTGAACACAGAGCACAGTATTGATTCCATCAGCATTTAGTAAATCTTATAGGACTATTGAAGCCCTTCAATTGTGCCTCTGTTTGGCTTTCTTCCCCCCAATTCTTACACCGATTCACTTGTATATATATTATTTTATCATTTATTCGAGAAGTTAAAGGAAACCCTTAAGAAAAATAGGTGGTTCTGGTGAACACAAAAGTAAAAGTAAGTACACAGAAAATAAAACAGAGATAAATCTATGACCTCATTAAATTTGGGAGCTGGAAAGAACTTTAGAAACCATTGTCCAAGCTCTTTATTTTACAAATGAAGCCCAAAGATATGAAATAATCTACCCAAGGTCTCACAGTTTTCTACTCCCAATCTAGCCTTCAAAGCAGTTATGAATAATAAAGAGATGAGGTGTTTGTCTTTTCTTCTTAAGGCTATTTTACTATAAAGTTGAAGCAGTAAATGAGAGTAAATATGTATGAAATCCAAATAAATTGGCACAGAGTTTAGTCTCACAGGTGATACCATGGAGAAATTAGAAGTTAACTGAAGTCAAAATTGCTGGATCTAAGTTAAGGCTCTATCCCTTAATAACTTTGCAACTTTGGGCAAAGTTGTTAACTTTTCTCTGCTTTAGTTTATACATTTACAGTGGGCAGTTGGGACTAGGATTGTAATATTTGTTTTGTTAGTGTATAGACTAAATGAGACTATGTGAAAATATTTCAAAAATTGAAAACCACCTCGTAAAAGTTCATACCACAGTTATAGGAAAGCTTCTTACCTAAATGAGCTGACTATGGGGCAAGACATCTTACCTCCCTGACATTATCATCCAGCCTTCCGTATGCTATCTAGTGCTCTTTTCTTCTCCAAATAACACAGCACAAACGTACCATTCTTTTGAATTGTGCATGAAGCATGGTGTCTGCTGATGCAAAAAATAAGATGGTTGTCATAACTCATCCCTTTAAAATTCTCCAATTTTATTCATTTAAGTAAATTAGGGAGACGATGATAATGGTCAGTCACTTACCTTTCACATTTTGTTTTGCTAAATGATACTATGGAGAAAGTTGAGGAAGTGATCAGAGTTCTAACCATGTGTTACTTAATCATTCATTTATTCACCAAACGTTTAATGAGTGCTGATGGCAGAGAATAAAATTCTTGTCTTCTCCTCCCAGAATTTAAAGTCTAGTAAAAGGAGACAGACATTGAAGAGATATTCACAAAAGGAAATGAATAAATGACAAGTAGTGACAGCTTTAATAGCTGTTTTAGTAAGTGCAATAAACAGACTAAACTGTGTGGCCTTTGCCCAGTTTTAAGGATTAATATATCAATAATGAAGTGAAACTCACATTAACTTGTTGCAGTCCAGGGAATCCTTCCACTCAATTCCTACAATTAACTTCTTTTAGACCACTGAATGATACTTTGTTTTTCTTTAAAAATACCTGAGCAGCTCAGGTATCTGATGGCTAAGAACTTCTGGTAACAGGAAATTTGCTTCTTGCTTACCTGAACTAGCAGATGTAACAAATGTTTCTACTTAAACACCATGACAGAGACTTACCAGGAGTTATTTTTTTCTTGATGTTCTTGACTATATCTTGACATTTCATCTATGCAAAAGTAGGAGACAGAAAACACAGAAAAATAGATTTCAAAAAGAGTCTGGTATTTTGAAATAGAAACAATGAATTATTTAAATGTTTACAACTGTGATATACTGAATATCTTGTCAAGATGCCATCTGTCTTTCCTTCTACTCCTTTAAAGAATCTTTCTCTGGTCGATAGAGTAAGAACAAATAGTGATCACTCCCCCTCTGCCTGGTGTGACATTGAGGTAGACAGTACATTGCTTTAGATTTTACTCACTTAGGTCCAAGCTCACATCTGAAAAATCTTCCCTGACATCAAATTCACACTGCACATCTTCCTAGACACTGTTATTTCTGGATGTGAGATAACCAGAGCTCTGTTCTAATTTTTATTTTAAGGTGGAGAAGAATCAGGCCTTAGCTTTCTAGGTGTCTGATTCTGGAAACTGTGTTTATGGCAGTGCTTCCAAGCAGTCACAACGTTCCTTGGAGTCAATACATGCTAATGTCAAGTGCTCAGTCTGTAAAAAGAAAGGAGCCAACAGCGACTTCGCGCCTGCCCGGCAGGCTCGGTTGCCGCTGAATGTTACGCTCTATAGCAGGATCTTCTTTGGGTACCTCAAATGCAATTCTTCTCACTCATCTTCCTTTCTCTCCTTTTTCCCTTCGTCTCTCCCCTCCCTGCATCCGTTTCAGCATCTGTGTGTTAACAGCCGCTGTGTAGATGCCTCTACTCCACCAGGTTGCCTCTTCCTAGCTTCTGGTTCCGACTTGCTTGCCCTAATTACGTCCCACTCCGCCAGCCTGACTTCTTTTTTTTTGCGGTACGCGGGCCTCTCACTGCTGTGGCCTCTTCCGTTGCGGAGCACAGGCTCCGGACGCGCAGGCTCAGCGGCCATGGCTCACGGGCCCAGCCTTTCCGCGGCATGTGGGATCTTCCCGGACCGGGGCACGAACCCGCGTCCCCTGTATCGGCAGGTGGACTCTCAACCACTGCGCCACCAGGGAAGCCCAGCCTTGTTATCTGTAACAAATTAGGCCAGAAGCTCACCAGAGCACCACCCCACACTGACTCACTGACGGTCCCTCCACCCCGAAGGTACAGCCTCCGTCTCCCTTGGGAAGAGAAGCCTCCCATTCGGAGGAGAGCCTGGAGATTCTGCTTCGGCTGAGACTTTCTTGTTGTTCTCACATCAAAGTACCCAGGTTTTCTCTGTCTTCACATCCATCTCCTGATTTCTCAGGCACTGGGCCTTCCTCATCAGTCCTACCACTTGTCTGAATCGGCTGAATTAAAAACAGCTGGAGCTCATCCCTCACGATCCCTGCGCATAATCCATTTGTAACTGGGCTTTACAAATGGGCTTTTACGGCAGGATATTTTTTTCCACAAATTTTTATTTTGAGAATTTTCAAACATGCAGCAAATTTGAACAACGCAACGAACACCCCTCTACTCACCACC
Source organism: Aethalodelphis obliquidens (assembly GCF_003676395.1). Lineage (NCBI taxonomy): Eukaryota > Metazoa > Chordata > Mammalia > Artiodactyla > Delphinidae > Aethalodelphis > Aethalodelphis obliquidens. The sequence goes on along the minus strand of NW_020837946.1, from coordinate 65,549,123 downwards.
AGAGAACTTTCTTGAGATGCTGTATCGTATTGCTCTCCATATTTTGCATTGGCCAGGTTCATGAGGATGGCTAGGCCATTAGTACTTTTGCCGCAGGGTGGAAGCAAAAGCCTTTAGAAAGGCAGCGCTAGCCTCATGAGGCTGTTTACATTAAGGTTAATTAAAATTAAAAATTAGATACATCAGTTGCACTAGCCACATTTCAAATGCTCAGGAGCCACTGTGGCTAGTGGTTCCTGGATTGGACAGGACGGATAGAGGACATTTGCATCATTTCAGGAAATTCTATTTTAAAGCAGTTTAAGCTTTGGGGTCTTTTGTAAAGGACTAAGCTTACTAAAGAAATGAGTTGGTTTCTTGGCGGGTAGAAGGAGCCAGAGAAGTGCCTCTGAGGCAAGAGAGGGAGGAGCCCTTTTCAGAAACTGGGACAGGGACCAAGTGCAATAGGGTCCTGTGATTTCCAGGGCTCCACCCCCTAATCTGTGACAGTGCACCCAGAAGGAGGCAAAACTTCAGGAAAATGGTTGCATGGTGTGCCCAGCAGAGCTGAATCTGGAATACTGGCCTCAGGGATCCACAGTAGTTTGGAAAATAAGGATGCCATCAGAGGCTATGATGGACTTCCTATTTTCTGAACACCACATGAGCCTCTTGGGTTCTGGTTGAATCCTGGGAGAGAAGGTTGTAATACTGAGTGAGATTTAATTTCCTGGCGATCCAGTGAGACTAGTGCTCAACTTTGGATTTTATGAGATTTAAAAGAAGAAGAGGTAGAAATTTGTTGCATATGTGAATTTTGGGATTGAGTTCCAAGCCCACTTAAAAAAGAGCGAAAATTGTGAAAAAATATAGTATACATATTACATATAGTATATATACATATACATATATATACACAATATGTATATATAATTTTTAAAAAATAGTGTATATGTTTTTGGCCACTGGGGAACATTGTTGCCCTATGCATAAGACAAGGAATGCTTTGGAGCAGTGGTTCTTGAACTTGAGCACATGTCAGAATCACCCGGGGGACTTGTTAAAGCACAGATTCCTAGGCTGCCACCTGCAGTGGTTCGAGTTCAATAAGGACGGGGAGGCAAAAATATGAATTTCCAACACATTCCCAAGTGACACTGATGCTGTTGGTCTGGGGACCATGCTTTGAAAACCACTGCTTTAATAACAATTTTAAAATATGATATTAAAACTGTTTATTGACCAAACTTCCTTCATCATTAGGATATTATAATGGACACAGAGAAAAATCTGCATGCTGTACTAATAGTTGGCCTTAGTCTAGCATAGAAAAAGGTTATATGTGATTTTAAGGTGTCAATAGTAACAGCACTTCAGAAAGTCATAGTTCCTATCTAGTTGACGTTCATCCTTCTATATATATATGGCGGAAGGGGATCAGCAATGAAGTTTAAGACCAAAAAACTAAATGGCTTCTGAGACACAGCTTAGGTCTAGGCAGAGCTTGATCCCTAAACTATTGATTTAGGAGATGCTCTCGAAAACTGTACCTGGCTATAAAAGGACCTAAAATTCAGCAATTCATTTCCAAATTGTAGTTCAGGTAATACCAAGGAGACTAGATTTGTCAGGGTAATTCAGAGTTAGGTTTTATTTTAGAGTTGCGTTACAGGCTGGGACGTGGGCTGCCTGATGAAATACAGCCTCACAGAGCAGAAAGAAAATCATCTTCCACAGATTCCTAAGAACCAGGTGACCTTCTGTAATGTGGACACCTCTTCCCCCCAGACAGTTGTTATACCAAAATCAATGTGTAGACAGCAGCTATCCCTTCTTATGAGAAATCCTCTGTATATTGTCTTAAAAGCCTAGAAAACTAATGTGAGGTTTACTAGATTCACCATGTTAATTATGATAGTTTATTGTTTTATGCCACCAGAAATTGGTTTTATTCTCAGAAAAATAGTGTTTTGATACTAGAATGGACCTTGAAAATTCATGTCTTCCAAACACTTCATTATGTCAATAAGAATCCAGTGTTCAGGAAAGTTAAATGATGAGCTTCAGGAATTATAGTTTTTATAACAATAGTATTTCTGGTCTTCCGGAAGATCAATTAAGAAACAGCAGCTTAGGAAGTTTGAAAGGTTAAGTAAATGTTTTTGCTCTAATGTTACATGTAGTAATAACTCATGAGAAAATATAAATCAAGTTTTAGCAACAGTTGTCTTTGGGCTTCTTATTTTCTACTGTGTAAATTTGGTAGTCTTGACTTTATTATGATAACCATGTTTTGCTATTGTAATGAAAAATGTAGATAATTCCTATCCTAGAAATAAATGTTCCAGTCTCCTTCAGTATTTTAAAATAAAAACTTTATTGCTGAATGAGATAGTTTCTTTTAAGTATAATTGTTCAAAGATAGTTTAAATTACATTCTTCATTTCTCATTCATAGGATACGTAACAGTTGAACAGCATCAGATGTGCTGATAGTATTTGCTATACCTCCTCATTTTCATTCTCAAGTAGTCATTGTTTTTGAATACTAATATGATGTCATGCAGCTCCCACTATTTGAAATATGACATTGCTGTACATGCTGATTGTGTTGCGTTCACTACAAAAAAAAAAAAAAAAAAAAAAAAAGCATTATTGGCTTTATGTGGTTGGTCCTAAATTTCAAGATATTGTGAAGGATGTTTTCAGTGCAGTTTGCAATCTCTCTTCAAGTTGGTAGGTTATTCTATTCATTTATTCAACTTTTTAAAAAGTGCAATGCAGGCACTGTTCTATACCATGTAAGATGGTCGTGGTTCCTCCCCTTACAGTTGTTATGGTTGTAGAATTATTTGGCCTAGAAGATATGTTGGGAGATGAAAAATTAAAGAGGATCGTATGATGGCCCCTGCTTCAAGGAGAAGCACCTATACTTAATCCAGCTGTCTAAAATAAACATGGAAAATGTAAATACTTTAGACCTAGAAAATCCAGTTTCAAGAATTTATCCAACAGAAATATTCATAGATTTCACAAAAATACTGGAAGAAAGATATTCATTACAGCCTTGCTAGCTATAGAGCAAAACTAGAAAAATCTAAGTGTCCATCAATAAGTGTTTAATAAATCTATAGAATGGAATGCTACACATTATTTTCAAAGAATGAAGTAGATTTATATGTGCCAAATGGAAATATATCTAAGCTATATTAATTGTAAGGTCAAGTGTAGAATGATGTAAAAACATTTCATTATTTATAATAACAAACAATATGTTTGCATATGTATAAAACAATGCCTGGGGACTTCCCTGGTGGTGCAGTAGTTAAGAATCCACCTGCCAATTCAAGAGACAAGGGTTCAAGCCCTGGTCTGGAAAGATCCCACATGACACAGAGCAACTAAGCCCGTGTGCCACAACTACTGAGCCTGCGCTCTACAGCCGGCAAGCCACAACTGCTGAGCCTGCGTGCCACAACTACTGAAGCCCGCACACCTAGAGCCTGTACTCCGCAACAAGAGAAGCCACCACAATGAGAAGCCTGCACACCACAAGGGAGAGTAGTCCCCGCTCTCCGCAACTAGAGAAAGCTCTCGCGCAGCAGTGAAGACGCAACGCAGCCATAAATAAATAAATAAACAATAAATTTTAAAAAACAGAAACAAAAGAAACAATGCCTGGACAGTTATTCAGGAAATTGTTCTGAGAGGAGAGTGGGATAATAGTATTTTATACCTTTCTGTACTATGTTAATTTTTTTCTCCTTAAATAATAGGTAATATTTTTACAGTCTAACCAAAAAGCAACAGCAAACTTCAATGAAGTTTGCAAAGACCTATGGGTACTTGTCCCATTCCCTATCATAACTTCTTAATCCTCATGTGAATCATAATATGCCATTGGGGTGGATAAAAGCATTCCACAGCCTTGAACTATTAGAATGGTTTTTGGCCTAGAAGTTAATCTTTTCCTCTGTGATCTCTCTTGGTGTTGGTAGTTTAGATCAATAATGACAACCAGTTGTTCAGGTTGTTCTGCACGAAAGTGCCAATTGAAATCCATTTACTGTATCCTTTGTCCCAGCACAGAGCTGTTTTCCCCAGAGGAGAAAAGGGGACTTTTCCCTAATTTTTACAAAGGTCTATATGAGCTAATTAAATCCCTGATGTTAGAACTCATTTTCTTTTAGTATATCTAAATCATGTAGGCTGAAGGATAAGCTGTTTTATTCTCTTTATTCAGCCCATATTGCTGGGAAGTCTTTGGTTACATAACAGTATCATACTGAATCAAACTCTGTAACTCAGGGATGATACTTGGTGATGTGCCCATTCTGACTTTTGAGTATTTTATTAATTATTATAATCAACTAATGATTAGTTCCTGAAGGCCTTGACCCTTACCAGGCTACCAACCACCAAGCCAGGCTTTCCCAGACTTGCTGATTATAAGACCCTCCTAGGGAGCTTGCTATAGCTTTCTTCTACCTCATTCTAACAATACAACTCATTAGACATTTTAGGCCCTTTTATGGTGATTCTGATTTAATTTGAGATGAGACTTGGAACTGTATTTATAACTATTGCCCTTGTAGGCTTTTAGAATTAGATGAGTTTTTGTGATTGCTGTTGTTTTGTTTTTAATGCTCTAAGATTGGAAGGTAAGAGAGGTTATCTAATAAGCCCAGAGACTTGGAGCTCACCACATTGAAGTTATCTTTGGATTGAGTTGGACATTTAAGGCATAGTCCAGAGAGAATGCCATGGAAATGCCAAGATTTTGGGGTGGGGAAAGAGGAATGGTATCATAAAATTCTCATAAAATTCTAAGACGTACCTGGCTAGTTTCAGACTAAATTTCATGCAGTTAACTGCCTGATGAGTTTTATTTTGGCAAATCATAACATATTACAAATTGGAAACCTCTGCTGCATTTGAATGAAGTCCTTCCTCCTATCCTTGTCTCTGAAAGAAATATGTCTACATACTTTAACCATTCTCCATAAATCCTATTATCCACCTCCTTGCATATTTATAAGATCACAATCTTATAGTTACTATATCTTGCTCTAGTGTTGCACCTACTGACAATATCTGTCAGCATAACTCAATAGACATTTTTCCTGAGGTAGGGAGAATGGCTGCACTTATGACTAAGGTTGACCAAAGGCACAATCTGTTTGCCTTTAGAAATGTGTGTTTTCTGTGACTGCAAGAAATACTGCTGAACAAAACGTTTCTTTACCAACCTTGATGAACGATGGACATTAATAATGCAGATGAGAATCAGGCCAAGTGATATTGAAGAGAAAACAAGGTCCAGCATCCCTAATTCCTTTTAGAGGAATAAATTTTAAATGGCAAGCTCAGTAGTTCCATCACAGCAAAGAACGAGGTAAGTATTATATAATCTTTAAGTTCTAAAGAGTCAAAAATCTATTTATGGACCTTATACCTTGGAAATATTTATGTATGTACATAATTATACATATACCCACACTTATATCTATGTCTCTTTATAGGTAACAGAGAGGTAGTATGTTTGCTCTTATGGATGTAATATATGTCCATTTAAATATTTATTACATATATCCAATATTACTTTAATATACCAAGGTCAATTTTCTTTTGTAACTTTTCTGATGTTTTATTCTTTTATATATCTTGCATATAATGATAGCCCTCTGTTAGAGTATATAAGCAAAGGGCAAAATATCTTAGAGGGATAAATGACTCTTTTAAAAATAGAAGTATTTAGAGCAATGCTAAAAATTAACTAATCTGACCTTTTACTAAATACCTAGAAAACACCTTCTCTGTACAAAGTACTACAGAGGATGAAGTATTTAAGGCCAGTTTCTGCCAATCATACACTTTCTGGTGTGTGTGTTCTTGTGGCAAAAATTGGAGGAGGAGGGTGATGAGAGGAAGAAAACTGTATTTTAAACCACTGCTTCATGGCTAAGTGCCATACAAATGGAGCACAGTGGTGACCCTATGTCCTGCTTTGCCTAGGAGAGTCCTCATGTATGCCTATTGCTTTATTATAATTATTAATAGTCTCCTCCTTCACTCTCAAAACGGTCTGGGTGTGAACATATACATCAAAGTCCCACAGAAGTTCACAGGAGAGAAAATTCTCTTCCAGTAATAAGACATAAGAAAAATGTCACTGGATCCTGAAGGATGGGTTTGATTTCAGAGGTAGAAAGATAGATGAGGAAGTAGTCAAGGCTCATGTCTCATCGTTGCTTGCCTGTATTCTTCCAGTAACTTCTCAAATTATGACCCTGCTTTCTGTTTCCTTTTCCTTAAAGTCAGAATCTACTCTAGCAACTTCACTTCTACCTTTACTTCTTTTACAAATGTCTTAATGGTTCTTCGTCACCATTATGTTGTTATGTCATATGTTAAAGCCAAAGCGCCAACATGCACTTAGGGCCCTTTATTATCTGGCCCCTGCTTGCCCCTCCGTCAGTATCAATACCCATTGTTCACTGTAGCCATACTGAACTATTGTGAATGCTCTAAACATGCCATCCTGTTTCTGATTTTCATGTGTGTCTTTGGTCTTCATCATCATCAGGGCAAATACTTATATAGTAATTACCATAGGCTTGGAACTGTTGATCTGAAAGCTCTACTTGTATTAACTCATTTAATCCTCATACAAATTATTATTACCATTTTACAGATGACAAAATTGAGGCAAAGAGGGGCTAAGAAACTTCTCAAACTTTCAAAGTTGTTCAGCTAGTAAGCAGTACAGCTGATGTTTGAATCCAGGCAATCTGGCTGCAGAGTCTATACTTTTGACCACTTTTCTGTAATACTTCTGCTGTTTGGACTGCCCTATCCCTCTCATTCTTCAAACCCAGATCAGAGTTTACAGTTATAATTGTCCCTGAATCCGCCTGTAGAGTTACTCATTCGTTCCTCTATATATTCTGTAATTTGTACTTACTTCTTTTGCTGAGAAAGTCAACCTGGAGGAGCATGAAAAGTGGTTCTGGAGGAGCAAACAAAATACCCGACTCGCACATTGCAACTTTTACTATTTTAATACAGTTCTGAGGGATTCTCTTTGTAGCTCAAGTGGCCATCCACCATAGCTCTGGTTCCCATATCCTTCTTTTCCTTCTGGAGCCAACAGCTTATGCTCCAGCTTCAGTCCTTCCTCCTAACAGAGACCACATCCTACTGCTTGTAGCCCCCGGTACGTCACTTCCCCCAGCCCCATTCCTACCCCAGGTTTTCTTGCTGTCAGCCCGGGTATACGTGTGTGTGTGTGTGTGTGTGTGTGTGTGTGTGTGTGTGTTTAGCTCCCCTTCTCCCCCAATTTGTACAATAAAAACATCTTCATCTTGTTACACAACACCGTTAACTAAAAGTAACTGGGCAAACAATGAAATAAAAAATGTAATCTTTATTAGTTTTGCACATTTTTAATGTTGGTTAGCATCACTTAGGGTAATAGTAGCATTTTCCAGCATGCAGTTCACGAATACAGTTTAAGTAGTTTTAAGAAAAAGTGCCTATAGTTTGCTTCTGTAAGAAACACAAAATGTCCTGATATAACTGACTACGTAAGTTCACTACTCTCTGTTCTTCCAGGAAAAAAAAAAAGTTGTGAAACCCGCATTATATTTAGAGCAATCTAGAGCGGCATGACTCCAAAGAAATGAAAACATAAACAGAAGTTAGAAAAAAAGGACAAAAATGAAAAATAAGCACTATCTTCAATCAGTTAGTGTAGGAACTACCAAAAATGTAAATAAAAATTTATACCTTTTTCCAATTGCAAAGCATAATTTGGATGTGAGTTGTGAACCTATTTTTGCCCTTTAAAATTATGAAATAATCTAAAAGTAGCAAATGTAATAAAAAAGCAGAAATCTACAACTACCCCGTCTTGTTTTCATTTCTTATTTAGCAAATTTCTTCCCTGAAAAAGTACGGTGGACAGAAAGTAAGAAAGTGATTGTGATATCAACCTTAAGATAATTTCCTCTTCATATTTATGTACATAATGCTGAAAAATAAAATAAAATGACTTTTTACAGTACTTATATTTGCTTATAAAACTCTAAACACATTTTAACAGGTTAAGCGGTGCTTTTTTTTAAAACATGTCTGTACAGTCAGGCTATACAACATATGGGATCCACTTAAAATTTAAAAATAACCAAAAAGCTGTTAAAGTGCTGCAAACTATTGCTTAATGACTTAAAGAAATGAGATCTGTTGAGCAATTTCTTTGACTTTACCAGTGACATATGGTTTCTCATAAATGAGATTCTGAGCAGTGCGAGAAACCAGATACAGCAGCATGGTAATTAGAAACATGCATTCATAGCATCCAAGCTATCTATAATGGTACAGAATACATTATGTTACCTGTGTAAAGCTTGCACTCTACATTTCTTGTGGTACATATTTGATGCAATAAATACTGTGCTTAGGTCATTATTTCTTTGCTCAAACGTGCACCACCGGGTAAAATGACTATTTACATAATAAATAGCATTTCATTAACATATACATTGTCAACCTTGCTGCGCTGAAGATGGCTAAACAAAGTGCAGGATTAAGCAGAAATTTATAAAGCGTTCTTTTTGTCAATTCCGTCTTTAGGGGGGAAGCAATACTTATTCAGGTTTTTAAATACAAGAAACAGAAACATAACACTTATGACTCCAGACATTTGAGTGAAGTTTTCACCTGCTTAGATTTCATGGGCTATCCCCCCCAAAATGATATAGTTGGTCTAGGGGCTGGATTTGACAAGGTCAGCAAAGCACCTCCAATTTTCACCTAATTACCCCTCCCAGAAACATGGATGGAATTTAAGAACTCATTGTTTTCCTCGTGACTTTTTTCATGCATGATCTCTGAGTGTAGCATGCCCTCATGCAAACCACATCTCTGTGCAGATGGGAGGCCATGCAATTACCATAACCCCTGGTGGCATACCTGTTAGAGAGGTCCTTTAGTCTATTTCCCAACAGAAACCCCGTTTACAAAAATAGTCACATATAATAAACAACATATGGACTAAAAAAAAGATGAATCCACTAACAGATTTTGTAAAAATGTGACAAATGTGGCAGTCGAAATGCAAAGAGTGGATACAATTACTATACTAAAGTGTTTCATGTTAAACAACCCCCGAATTATAGGTTTGCACCCCTTTGAACTGGTCCCTACAGTCTGAGTAGCCATTTTGTCTCTTGTCTTCAGCAGTGTCAGCTGGTAGTGAGAACAGTAACCTCCTGTCGAGGTCATCTTCCCTTTTCAGAGTCACAGTTTTCCGACAAGGGGTCACTGTCTGATTGTAGGCACTGACCTTAAGTAGATTTGTGTAAAAACAGTCAGTTTGGCATTGACCTCCTAAAGGAGTCCTGTTGACCAGAATACATCACCTTCACAGGCTGTAAACAATTTGTCACCCAGTGATTTTGATTTATTTTTGTTTATTTCCCTTTGGCTTTCTCATCTTTGCCTTCTTGCTCGTGTTTTTCCACGATTGGCTTTGTTACCCGATCGTAGGAGGGCGGACAAGCTGCTGTGGACATGGTCAGATCAGTCTTTTCTGTAATTGAGTTTTCATTTATTCTGTCAATTACCATGTCTTCTTTTATAAGAAGATTAGCCCCACCTTTGATTTTATTTTTGTTATATGTAAATGAAGCTTGCTTTACAGTTCGCTTTAAAAGGTGGCGCCTGTATGCACGCTGAATAATAACAGCAGACACCTCCTCTTGTTTTCGTCTTAAAGTCGTAGTTATTGGCTGATAGGAAACCTTTGATGGGTTGGAAGCCATGAATCGCTCTTCCATCTGTATTCGGAGAGCATCCATCTCTCCACTCTCCCCCAGAACCCGCTTCGTAAAAGCAAATAAGATGTCAAGACAGTGGATCCGGTCCCCACTGACCATAGGCAGATCCATGGCAATGAGCTGGACTTTGTTCGGTTGTGGCAAATTGAGCGGAGGTTCAAGAGCAGCTGCAAACTGAGAGAGTTTTTCAAATTCCATGAACTGGGTGGCATTGGGATCAAACTTCTCCCAAACCTCGTAGAACATCTCAAAGTCATCCTCGCTCAGGGGCTCTGCACTTTCTTCAGTAGCAACACTGAAGTTCTCCAGGATGACAGCGATGTACATGTTCACCACGACCAGAAATGATATGATGATGTAACTGACAAAAAAGAAGATCCCCACAGATGGGTTCCCACAGTCTCCCTTAACTGAGCTGCCAGGGTTAACTTTATTAGGGTCACAATCGGGTGGTTTACTGTTGAGAATAGGTGCTAGCAATCCATCCCAGCCAGCAGAGGTGGTAATCTGGAACAGGCAGATCATGCTGTTGCCAAAGGTCTCGAAGTTGAACATGTCATCAATGCCAACCTCCCTCTTAACATAGGCGAAGTTGGACATCCCAAAGATGGCGTAGATGAACATGACCAGGAAGAGCAGGAGGCCGATGTTAAACAACGCAGGAAGGGACATCATCAAAGCAAAGAGCAGCGTGCGGATCCCCTTGGCCCCTTTGATCAGACGCAGGATTCGGCCAATCCTGGCAAGACGGATCACTCGGAACAGGGTAGGGGACACAAAATATTTCTCTATCAGCTCAGCCAGAAACATACCTATGGATAAAAGATCAGAGTATCAACCAGTGAAGAAGTTATCCATTAAAATAATACTTAAATTTCTGTTAAGGCTCCCAGGTAAAGTTCAGAGTACTGAAATTCAGTTATTTAATCTTCAATTTTATATACAGACAACACATACATATATTATAGATAAACCTTAATTTCGGCATTCAGCGTTAAATTCAACTCAGTATTTGCTGTGGACTAAATTCTGTCCACCCCCACCCCCCACCCACCCTACCACCAAATTCATACATTACAGCCCTAACCCCCCAAGGTGGTGGTATTTGGAGATAGGGCCTTTGGGAGATAATTAAATTTAGATGAGGCCATGAGGTTGGAGCCCTCATGATAGGATTAGTGCCCTTATGAGAAAAGGCAATAGAGAGATTGCTCTCTCTTTCTCCCTGCCACCTGAGGACACAGTGAGAAGACGGCCATCTACCAACCTAGAAGAGACCTCTCACCAGAAACCCATCATGTTGGCACCTTGACTTGGACTTGTGGCCTCCAGAACTCTGAGAAAATAAGTTTCTCTTGTTTAAGCCACCCAGTCTGTGGTAATTATTACGGCAGTCCAAGGTGACTATGACAATATTCAATTGAATAAGGATTTTATAGTACCTTTTGTCTTTGAGGGATATCTATAGACTAGTTTTAGCTTATACAAAATCCCAAGACTGAATCTAAAAAAACAAATTAAAAATTCTCAAGTCCATCTTAAGAGCAGTAGCCAACAGTATATGTACACGTTTATAAGAATTCAATGATTTTTTTCTGAAAATGCCAAATCATATATACCCTCTATTCAGTCCTTCCCCATCTAAAAGTATCTGCAGTTTTTAATGCTGATTTCATCTCTCCATGAACTTGATGCTTCCCTAAACTTCTACTATAATATTCATATATATATATATATATATATATATATAATACATATATATATGTATATATATGGTCTGGTGCATTTCTAAAAGGGTTTGAGCTGATGCTGTTTCTGGTTTCCTGTGTCTGACACTGGTCTCTCAGCTCTCTTCCTTAAAGCTTCTTTCTCCATTTGCCTTTAAAATAATGAAATAGTGATTGAGCTGAAAAGGATCTCAAGAAATTAAGTACCTTTGAGTTACACTACCTCATTCTGTAAAGAGTAAGTAAGCATGTGTGTGTGTGTGTGTGTGTGTGTGTGTGTGTGTGTGTGTGTATGAGTGAGAGAGAGGGAAAGAGAGAAAGAGAGGTGAATACAACTAAGTACCCTATCCACAACTAATTATACCACAGATTACTGTGGGAATCAAAGGCTACATACAACATATGAGTTGGATAGAAAATCAACTTCTTCAGAGGGAGGAATGGCATAAAATTCTGCCTAACGGAGGCACCCCCTATTGGATGGTAAAATATTGACCCAATCATATTATTATCTGGTTTAGGAAAGAATGAATACTTCAGGCCCACAGGCAGACTTCTTCACTTCACTGGAGCTAGAGTTGTATCTTGAATGAGATGAGCTATGGGTCACGTGACTTGTTTAACATTCCAGGCTTTGAAGTGTATGACTGATGAAATGATGTTCCATGCCACATCACTTCTTTTGTGCATCATTACTATAAATTTCAAGGTAATCTACAAAATATCCCATACCCTGCATTAAAGAACTTACCATCTGCAGTTGCTGACGTTTTGTTCATAGCTTTATTCTCTTTTCACTCTATGCTCTTCCTTATTTGCCACCAGCTTCCACTCCTGTATACATGCTAATGACTCTGTGTCTATGTCTCTGATGCACTGTCTCTCCTGAGTACCAGACTAAATTTCTAGTCCTCTCTTCAACAGAGCCATTTAGATATTGTATAGACTATTCAATCTCAACAAGTCAAAAACATTTCAATCTTAGTTAACAGCAGATTTCTAGTTCAAATCAATGAGACTTTGGTATATTGACAAATAATATACCTAGTCTAAGATGCACAGAATAGGATACAATACTCTATGCATAGCAGGAGCCTCATTTTGTAAGAAAGAGAAACACACCAGTATGACATACATCAAAATTTTCACAGTGGTTTTCTCTGAGTGATCAGATAACCTCTAATTTAAACTTGATTAGTCTAACTTTTACTCTTATTGAGCTGAACTTAAGAGACCTGAAATAATTCTTACCTACAATGGAGAGAATGACAACCACAAAATCAAAAATATTCCAGCCTATGGTAAAATAATAATGGCGGAGGGAGATGAGCTTCAGCACACATTCTCCAGTGAACAGCACAATGAACACCAGGTTGATACGTGACAAAATGCTAGTCACATATTCACTCTGATCGTCAGTTTCCACCATCATTGTGACCATGTTGAGACAGATGAGAATCATGATGCTTATGTCAAAAACTTGTCTGGTTACGAAGTCAAAGACCATTCCTTGAAATTTGTTCTGTAGAGAATCAGAAATGCTTTTAGCAACAGAGGTGTTTTCCTGTACACATTAGCTTCTACATAAGTATTTTCTGCACTAACTGACTGTCTAGTATTATACCTAGGAACCACTGGCCCTGAATTTTGTAAAAGATGGTTTATAGCACATTGTTCTTTAATTTAGTTACCTAAATTGCTATTTACCAAAATGTATTCCACAGAATAACAATCCCTTGTCAAAAGGGGATTTTTGATAAGAAACACTGCATACTATACGCTTCTCTGAGAGGCATAAAATGCATATTGATGTATTAAAATTACGAGAAGTTAAGAAACCTGCTTAATTTTGTTATACCAGAATTTCCCATGATCAGTTGGACCATGAAGCAGTTTCAAAATATAGTATCTAATAACATTCCACTTGCCTTATTCTCAAAGAATTGTTAGAGGGAACTTGTCATTTTCATGACACACCTATAACATTATGCATTTAAAGTCCATGTGTGGCAATACTGATGCTCTTCCACCAACCAGTCTTTGCTGACATTGTCACACACAGAATGCTGAGTGTACACAGGGATAATCAGGCCAGAATGACATTCCTTATGCTTTGATGTCACAAATTCATGTCCCTTGTCACTGATCTATGGTTCTGCTCCCTGGTTCTGCCACTGTCATTCACTACAGGCCATTGTCTGGCCCATTTCCCTAGGCCACTGAGGAACTTTGAGGACATCGTCTATCTTACATTTTTCCTACACATAGTTGACTCATTTTCACTTCCAGTGTTAAGGCTTAACAGAGGACAGTATATGTTTTTCATCATTCTCAAGAAGGCAAGTGTTGGCTAGCACAATATGAATATTCACTAGCATTTTATTCCCTAAAGCACCTCAGGAGTTTTAACCTCACAGGTCATCATCATAAAAATCAGTACAATGTGGGATAAGGCTCCTCCATTTCATGGCAGTTGTCTCATTGGTTCATCATGGAAACATGACATTGGGTTATTTATCATCATGAATTGTACTTATTGACTCTGACTTCTGTAGACATTAGTAATTTCTAACTTTATAGCCTTATATATGAATGTTAGATACTAGAAGTCTTTCCTTCTCCAAAACAACTGGTACCTCTAATGAAAAATAAAATGGAAGTAAGGTGTTATTTCACTCAACAATTCATCAACTTGTTAATCTATCAGAAAACTGCATGTTTTTTAACCCCATCCAAGATTACTCTTCTAACATTCTTGAGTTATATGATCAAATTCCTTGTGCATATCACACTGCCTGTGTGTCCTTTGCCATTTTTTTTTTTTTGCTTTTCCATTTTGTTTGGATTCTAGTTGTATAATTCTAAATGGCTTGAAGATAAGGGTGCATTTTCTGTTTCTTCTTTTTCCTTTTGGTCTCTCCCTTTAAAAAATAATTTTTACCATTACCGTAAAGGGTATGAATTAATGATGCTCTAAAAGTGGGAGAAATCTTTGCTGCTCGAAACGTTAGCTGCTATCTCTTCTGTGAGAAAACCCATGCTAGTTTTGTTTTTATATTTTTTCCCCCCATATCATTTGATATTTCTTACCCCTGGTCGAGGTATAGGCTTTTGAGGCTTTTTTGATCCTAATTTTTTCATTGCATTATAGTATTTCTTCTGTTCTTCTGTCATAAAGATGTCTTGACCTCCAAAGTATAGAAAAGAAAAATCAAAACTGGTTAAAACTGTGTCCCTTTGTACATAGTTTTTTAATATTAAACTTAAAATAGGAAAGGGACAGTTAAAAAAGGAAATGCAAAATTCAACCAATTAGCATAATTATACCTGGGATTTTAAATTTGAAAAATTAAAACTAATTTTTAGATACTATAATCTTATTTATTGCCCACAATCATCCAAAATTGACTTTATTGTTTTCACTAATATTTTATGGAGGAAAAATTCCCAGAATCTGAGAGGTTAAGTATTTTACCCAAGACCGTAAACTCAGGAAGTAGTACAATTTGATTCACTGAGACACTAAATACATGGTTCCTTTCACCACACACACTGCCTTTCAGAAGGTAAAGACAACGATTTTCTTATTCATATGTAGCAAAGAGTTAGAGTAGGTATATTGCATGATGGTTTAGAGTTACTCACAAAAAGCCACTTTCACTCTGCCAAGAACTGGAGCAAAAGGATGGAAAGGAAACTGGCCAAGTCAGTAGATGACTTAGGGGAAAAGTCAGAGGTCATACGTATGGCAGGTATGTGATATGATAGGCCAGTAGGTACAGAGGATTAGACCTCAGGCTAATAAGTGAAACGAAATAGCTTGGTAATGACAACGGAGTAATATCAGTAATAATAAAGGGGGCTAAGGGACAGAAATGATCCATAAGTGAAAGAGTCTCATCCAATGAAAGCACTCATATAATAAGAAAACAGACTGAGCAAGTGAGATGAAGGATCAGTACACAAAGGAAGAAAAATAAATGGCAAAAATAAAGGCCTCAAAAACATATTCAAACCCACTAGTCATAAAAGACATGAAAATTAAATACAATTTTCATTTTTCAAATATCAAGTACCAAAAAACAGAGAGAATGTTTGATGCCAGTGAAACAGCAGTGGCCTGAGCACATCTATATGCTTTTTCTTTTTTTTTAACATCTATACTGGAGTATAATTGCTTTACAATGGTGTGTTGATTTCTGCTTTATAACAAAGTGAATCAGTTATACATATACATATGTTCCCATATCTCTTCCCTCTTGCGTCTCCCTCCCACCCTCCCTATCCCACCCCTCTAGGTGGTCACAAAGCACCGAGCTGATCACCCTGTGCTATGCGGCTGCTTCCCACTAGCTATCTATTTTACGTTGGGTAGTGTACATATGTCCATGCCACTCTCTCACTTTGTCACAGATTACCCTTCCCCCCCCCATATCCTCAAGTCCATTCTCTAGTAGGTGTGTGTCTTTATTCCCGTCTTACCCCTAGGTTCTTCATGACCCTGTTTTTTTTCTTAGATTCCATATATATGTGTTAGCATACTGTATTTGTTTTTCTCTTTCTGACTTACTTCACTCTGTACAACAGACTCTAGGTCCATCCACCTCACTAAAAATAACTCAATTTCGTTTCTTTTTATGGCTGAATAATATTCCATTGTATATATGTGTCACATCTTCTTTATCCATTCATCTGATGATGGACACTTAGGTTGATTCCATGTCCTGGCTATTGTAAAAAATGCTGCAGTGAACATTGTGGTACATGACTCTTCTGGAATTATGGTTTTCTCAGGGTATATGCCCAGTAGTGGGATTGCTGGGTCGTATGGTAATTCTATTTTTAGTTTTTTAAGGAAGCTCCATACTGTTCTCCACAGTGGCTGTATCAATTTACATTCCCACCAACACTGCAAGAGTGTTCCCTTTTCTCCACACCCTCTCCAGCATTTATTGTTTCTAGATTTTTTGATGATGGCCATTCTGACTGGTGTGAGATGATATCTCATTGTAGTTTGGATTTGCATTTCTCTAATGATTAATGATGTTGAGCATTCTTTCATGTTCTCGTTGGCAATCTGTATATCTTCTTTGGAGAAATGTCTATTTAGGTCTTCTGCCCATTTTTGGATTGGGTTGTTTGTTTTTTTGATATTGAGCTGCATGAGCTGTTTGTAAATTTTGGAGATTAATCCTTTGTCAGTTGCTACATTTGCAAATATTTTCTCTCATTCTGAGGGTTGTCTTTTGGTCTTGTTTATGGTTTCCTCTGCTGTGCAAAAGCTTTTAAGTTTCATTAGGTCCCATTTGTTTCTTTTTGTTTTTATTTCCATTTCTCTAGGAGGTGGGTCAAAAAGGATCTTGCTGTGATTTCTGTCGTACTGTTCTGCCTATGTTTTCCTCTAAGAGTTTGATAGTGTCTGGCCTTACATTTAGGTCTTTAATCCATTTTGAGTTTATTTTTGTGTATGGTGTTAGGGAGGATTCTAATTTCATACTTTTACATGTACCTGTCCAGTTTTCCCAGCACCACTTATTGGGAGTATGAGTGGGCATGTTACCTGGGGAAAGCAAAACACTTTACTCTTGGAATTTATCTTAAAGAAATCATTAAAGGCTCAAATTTTTTCAGCACAAAGACTTTTGACCAGGCACTACTTAAATTATTAAAGATTAGAAACAACCTAAATCATCAATCTATTGGAAAATGGTTAAGAAAATTATGTTAATATGTATATGAAGACTTAACAAAATGGGAAAATACTTATGTTAACTCAAAAAAATTTATAATTATAGACCAAATAATTTCAATAACAAGGATATGTGTAGAAAAAGTTTGAACAGAAAAACATAAAATGTGAATAGTGGTTACTCCTGAGTAATGATATTTCTTCACTTTCTGTGTTTTTGACAATATGCATATATAACTGGGATGATAAGATGGGCTTCATAAGTGATAATAATTAATAAAGAACTGTTCAATTCAAGGCTGGAACTGATAGTTTGTAATTAACATCAGGGAGAATGAAGTGGGAATACATAAAACGAGCCATAAAAGAATTAAAAAATGTGAAAAGAAACACTAGAAGAAGCTTACCTCTCATGCCTAATTTACTGCAAAGATTTTAAACGTTTTTGCTGGAAAATATATTTCAAGGAGGTAAGTTGTAAAGATAAAACAACAGGTTGACTCTGGGAAACAGGTGTATGCCTGGGTTCTCTTCTAGTTCTTTTTTTTAATTATTCTTTTTCAAAAGAAAAAATGTGGTACCTGAGTATTTTTTCTTTAAAGAGGAGAGAGATTTTGTGAACCTATGCACAGGAGAATGGAATACACTCCTTCTTGGCTTTTTATACCACGAAAGACATGGGCAGTGAATGGCAGAGGGGGAGGATGCAAAAATAGATTTTAATATATAATCCCATTTGGTTTCTGAGTTAAAGTACTCATTTGGTGTTGAAAACCCTTCAAATAATTTATTACCTCAGTGGGAGAGAAAATATTAGAAATACTTATCTTCTTCTTTTGCTGGTTGAAATTATCTATGATGACACCAATAAACAGGTTCAAGGTGAAGAAGGACCCAAAGATGATGAAAATAACAAAGTAAAGATACATGTATAGACTTTCCTCATACTTAGGCTGGAGTTCCACCTACAAAAGGAGAATATTTTGTAAGATATTACAATACATTTGATGCTGGTAGTCACTGGTGTTTTTCATGAGAATAGAAAAGAAAATTTCTAGTAACACTTAAGCAGTACTTTTCTTTATTTCCTCTAAATCAGCTACCTCTAAAAAATAAATCTCTGAAATTAGCCTTTAGGATAATTTTTTATGTGAAAAACAGAGTGTTCTCATGTGAAAAATACAGTATGATGATTTTGAAATGTATTTTTTTCTAACTATAAATACAACTAATATCTTGCCATTTGGACAGTAGTGTACTAAATTTGGGAATTTTTAAGGTATTGCATTTTAATAATTTAAAAATTAATAGCGAAAAAAATTTTACATCAGTAAATATGCATAGACTATTTCAATGATTATTTTAGAAATAATCATTCCTGATGCATGAATTTATTTAGCAAATAAGAATTGAGTTACTTATTTTGATGTTTGGCATCCTGCCTATAACATTATAACATTCATTGAATTTTTCAGATTGAGTAGACATAATTGGACATGCTATCTGCTAAATCCTCAACTGATAATTTAATCTCTAGATTGTACTCATAATAAATAAGCATTTGAGCTTTTACTTAGCACTTAGTAAAGAGGTAAAGGAGTCACTATAGATAGTGCCCTAATAGATTCATGTCCTCCTAAAGATAACAGAGTTAAAAACCAACCAAACGCACAAAACAAACACAATAAGTAACAAAGTGAAATAACTCATCTCTGGAGGATATCAAGAAAGTACTCAACATAAAACTAAAGCCACTTATGGGAAATGCACATCAAGAAAGATAAAAGTGTGCTTATCAGATCAGTTTAAAGATTCCAGGGGTAAAGTTCATTCTTCATGATTATAGAAGATGGGACTTCAGAATGGAAAGATAAAGAGAAAATACTAAATTTTATAAATTTTGAAGAGCAGAGTTGGAATGAGCATGGATTTCAGTTCTCTTCTTGAAGCCTGAAAAAGACTATTGTAGGATAAATCAAAAAAGTAGGTCTTAGGTGATAGAAACTTAAAGGAAACTGTTGATCACAGAAATGATAACAGTCTCTGTAAAGGCTCCAGTAAATTTATGGATGCTATAATCATATAAAAGAATGGATTTTAAAGTGACTATTACAGAAATCTAATTCTGCCTAGACAACATCCCTAACTTGTCTAATGTGGAGGGTAAACTACTGATGGTAACCATGTATTTCTTCACATTTGCTCCAGCATGCCAATATTATTATTGATTATATAATTGGTAGATAAAAAGGAAACAAAATAGAAAAATAGTTAATAGATGGATATTTGTTAGTTATTAAATATACTCATGTGTTACATTAGTTTGACTTCCATTTTGATATATCTTACTAAGATCTTTCTGATAAATATTTGAGTATTAACTTGAGTCATACTTTTCCCTTTTTAAAAATTCATTGTAGAATCATTCCATTTAGCTGATATGCTCTGTTAATTTTAGTGCCTAATCAATACTGTGAAAAGACTTAGGATGTAAAGAATACTTACATTTCTGGAATCAACTGCTGCATACATTATATCCATCCATCCCTTAAATGTGGCCTATTAAAAAGGACATGCATGTTTTACTTTGGAGTAAAAATAATTCAGACCTGATGTTTAATAAATATTCTTCCTGATATATTTCTTTAAAAGGAACATTTTTAAAAGACATCTCGAAACAAATTTTACATGGATTTTGGACCAACAATATCTCAGTAAGTCTCTTCATTTCTAGACCATATAATAAACAGAATGGTCATTTGATATATCTTCCTGCTTGATAACCAACTCACAAATACTTCTCAGTTCTTTTTTTTTTATTATTTTTTAACATCTTTATTGGCGTATAATTGCTTTACAATGGTGTGTTAGTTTCTGCTTTATAACAAAGTGAATAAGTTATACATATACATATGTTCCCATATCTCTTCCCTCTTGCGTCTCCCTCCCTTCCAATCATGCAATATAAAGTGCTATCAAGATTTGGCGGAATACTTTTAGAAAGCTTTACAAATGCCAACACATTTGGCAATGTTTGTAGCAGCAAAACAACTACAACTTAGACCTGACGATCATCCACTAAAATCTATCTACAAGGTGACAAAGCGACTGAAAGTTTATGATTTCTCTTGATTGTAACACTCTAAGGATCATACAGGTATACAAAAAGTCAGTTGCAACTAACATTTTAAAAATTTTAAAGCATAACATCTAGAAATAATCCTATATTCCACTTTCTTCTCTGTAACTTTTTAAAATAATACTCCTTTTTTTTTTTTTTTTCTGTTCGTTTGTTTTGTTTTGTTTTTGGGGGTTTTTTTTGGCCATGCCACATGGCATGTGGGATATTAGTTCCCCAACCAGGGATTGAACCCTCGCCACCCGCGTTGGAAGCGCGGAGTCTTAACCACTGGACCGCCAGGGAGTCCCTCTTTGTAATTTTTGATGAGAGTGAGTTAATTTGGGTAAGAAAAGTGAAAAATAGTACACTTGGTATTCCAAGTGTAATAGCTTACAGTAATTTGTTACTTGCCCTAGGACATGAATATTGAGCCCTACGGGCCTGAGAGGATTATTCCTTAGTGAGCAAATCTAGCAAGAAGATTTCAGCATCTGTATCTCAACACATCTTTGTTTTTATAACACTAACACTTGTGAAGTGGTAGATGTCATGGGAAGAAAGCCAAGTAAGGGTGGTTGTGATGGCAGTGAAGAGAAAGTAAAGTTTCTTAGCTAGAAAATAGAACTTATTTGTGTATCAAAGAGGGAAATGTTGAATGTGTCAATGGCTGAGGTCAATGATAGAACAAGTTCATCACACACTAGGTACAGGAACAGAAAAAAGTGATTCAAGGAACCATTTCAATGAATTGCTAATCAACAGAGAGATGATTCTGTATAAAGCCAAGAATAAATCAGTACTTCAGTAGCAGAATTTATTTAATGGCTTCATGCAGGATCTTTACCCCTTGTTTAGCATTTTAAGGGACTGCTTGAAATTTTCAATTTTTCTTTCTCAATTTTATGGAGGAAGTGATATAAATTAGTGATATTTACAAGTGTGGTTATTAGTTAAGCGTTAGGATAAGGGCCCAAGGAAATATCATCATGTGTCTACGCTAATATTTAAAGAAATCATACTTGCCAGATTATAAAAATCTCTATTTTAATTGCATAAGCGTTCAGAGTAAGTCAGAAACATCTACAAGAGAAATAAGAATTTCTAACAAGAAGGTGGAAAGAACTTGTAAAATAATCACAGTACTGACACCTCTGAAAGAGATGCACGAGGATTTTGACCAGTCCAGGTTTGTTTGCTTAATCTCCTGGCTGAACAACTGAAAACACAACCCTGGTGAAACAAAATAGATTTCTTCCCTAAAGACTCTGCAGAACCACAGGAAAGAACTTACGCAGTTTTTTTTTTTTTTAAGATGAGTTTTCAGTGGCCAAAATAGAACAGTATTTTTACAATGTTTTTCAAACGACCTAGACTGTTTTTACCCACTGCTCTCTTGCGATGCAGCTGCAGTCAGAAGCAGCATCAAATGAAAATGTTTAAGAGGCCACCATCTTTTACATTTTTATAAATTGTGAACTATGTTTCAGGCTTAAAGACCCAGTAGTGAAAACATCAATATTTAGAGAAAAAAAAAAAAGACTTAAGTAATTGTACTGAAGGACATTTGGGGTGAGACAACAGCTGCTTGTGTTTGATTTCTGTGTCTGAGTGTTACCTGGTATTATTTCATTTTGCTATGAGGATCTAAACCTAAAACCTAAATATCATTCCCCAATCTTCAATCCAAATGATACAATTCAGTAGCAGTTAATTTAATTCCCACCAATTTGTTACAATCCAATCAGGTGTGTTAAGGGTGTATGTTTGCGGGGAGGGGGTGATCCATCAGTGAAACAAGCT
This sequence comes from Aethalodelphis obliquidens, assembly GCF_003676395.1. Classification (NCBI taxonomy): domain Eukaryota; kingdom Metazoa; phylum Chordata; class Mammalia; order Artiodactyla; family Delphinidae; genus Aethalodelphis; species Aethalodelphis obliquidens. The sequence goes on along the minus strand of NW_020837946.1, from coordinate 65,526,969 downwards.
TTCCAATTGCAATAGGAAAAATAATAGCAAATTTATTGATTTATTAATCAACTTGTTCACATGGGAAGAGAGAGTAATATGAGAAGAAAAAAAGACCTTTGGAAAGAACTAAAATACCTGGCCACTATCAACTAAAATACCTGGCCACTATCAACTACGTCTGCACTGTTTAAATATACTGACACTTCCACCCATCTGGGCTCATGAACTTGTACTAATAAACCAAAATTAGAAAAAAGGAAATACGTTATAAAATTTCTTCTTAGTAACTAAATAATAGCTGTATATCATTACTTTGTTATTATTCCAAACAATAAACACATTTCAGAGAAAAGAGTGTTCACTTACAACTTGAAGCAAAGAGAGATACCCAAATCCTACATTATCAAAGTTTACTTTCACATTTTTCCATCGGGCAGTCTCATTTCTTTCTATTAGTATTAGGCAATCAGAATGATTATTCACTTCGCTGATGTCAAACATGTCACCAGTTGTGGTGTTAACACAGTGGTAGAATTTGCCAGCAAACAAATTTACGCCCATGATGCTGAAAATTAGCCAGAATATAAGACAAACCAGAAGCACATTCATGATGGATGGAATTGCTCCTAAAAGGGCATTCACAACCACCTAATACACAAATGGAAAAAAAGAAAAGTCAGAATTCTTGTTGGTTAAAAGAAAAGACATTCCCCTAGTAATCTTTAGTCATTCTTTTTTTTTTTTTTTACTATCAAGATTATTCTAAGATATTTAAAAGCAAAGTAAAAATGTCTTAAAATGAAATACATTCTTTCATAAGCAATACATTTAGGGAAATGAATTTAGATAATATATCAAAGATAAAAAAGATTTTAAAAAGAGAGGAGAAGTACTGAAAAGTTAAAGGGAAAACAAAATCAGAGGAATTTGCTGTCAGATGAAGTCAGAAAAGTTTTTATTAGAAAAAGTAAGAATTCCTAACAGAGAAAATTAACTCATTAAAAAAGGCAGTATATTAAAGAATGAAACTAAAATGTTGGGACAAGAGTTGATTTGATTGATATATTTTACTAAACTAAAAATTCAGATGTATAAATATAAAAAATTATTAAATACCTAATATAATTTTGTCCTTAATTATTCATGCATTGCTATGACTAATAATAATTTTTGCATAAGAAGCAAGACAATTTAGCATTATGTATTTCATTAGATCATCACATCGTTTATTTCAAGCTCCAGTCATATCAGTTGTTTCATTTACTGAGTTTAATTTGATAAACTTATTTTAAATGAAACATAGTAGAAATCAGTTTCTTAGGAAAATAAGAAAAGGAGGGATGCCATTTTTGGGATGATAGCTCCTAAATCTGATGTGATTATATCAAGTTCTGTGCTAAATAATTAGCTACTTTTTTTTTTAATGGAAGCATTTTTGCCCCTCTTATCTTTATTCCTGGACCACAAATTAAAACTCTGAGTTTTTAGCAACACTGTAGGGAGGACTGTCCTTGCTTCCTTCTCTACAGTTCCCATTGGAGATGCACATGAGTAGCTAAGAGAGAGATAAACACAGGCCCTAAAATGCTCCTAAGTGGCAGATGATGCCTCAGACTTGAACATTCATAGCTAAGTTGAATTCTACCTGTGTACCTCTATGATTCTTGTCGATCTGAAAGTGGGCCAAAGGCAATAATAAAACCATTAATGACAAAGAGGGGAATGAGAATGAAAAAGTGAAGTCAGTTGAATTATCTAGGCAGATCCAGATGATGTGAGCTATGCAGCCTACCAAGCTGACACATGGTACCTCACCTTTATCTCATGTGGCCGTCTGCATTAAGACAACTGAATGAATAAGTCTTTATTTTATACTTTACTTTAAATGTGTGGATACACTTAGATTTCTTTGGATTCAAGATATGAAAGCTGAAATCAAGTTATTATTTATTTCCCTCCTTTTCCAAACATTTTGCCTACCAGCCAGATTAAAAAGCTTTTTCTACTGTGTATACACAAAGCACATGTTAAAATGCATATTTTTTTTGTTTGTTTTTTTTTTACCTACAACACCCAATTTAGCCCATGAGCAGAACACTGGCTACCTACACCTATTTCTTGAATTCTTTTCCCATCAATCTGTAGGTCTCACACTTTTTTCTTCCAAACCTTTCTCACCTCTATCACTTCTCCATTTTCATGATCGCCACCCTAGTTCTGACATCTGTTAGTACATACTTGTACCATTTTCAGAGTCTTCCAATTTCCTCCTTCCTTTCATTCATATAAGATGAATTCATCTCCGACTCTCATTTAAAATTATTTAATGGCTTCCCACTGATTATCAAACATCTTCCTTACCTTGATGTTCAAATCACTTCTCAATCTGCATTTCTAGTTTTAACTTCCCTAGCCACCTAGCCTTCACGCCAATCCAACTAATGTAATTACCATGTGCTAATAACATTACCAGAGAACTGAGATGCCCTTTCCTTTGAAATTCCGTGTCCACTACCTCCCCTTCTGAAACACTCTCCTCACAAGCTGTAGTTCAAGCAGCACTTCTGTCATGGAGCCTCACTTCACCTCTCAGTTTAGCCTCCAAAAGAGAGATGAGTGTTTCCTCTTTTGAATTCAAAAATCAGAATTCCAGCACTGGACAGGACTATAGAGATACTTTACTACTGCATTCTCATTTGGCAAATGAGAAGAATGAGCTAAGCTAGGTTAAGTTCAGAATGTAGACTAGAAATGGCATCTAGTGCTTCTTCTACTCGACCTCACTAATTTTCCTTAGAGTCACTCGTACTTATCCGGTACCCAGATTGCTCTGTGTTAGAGTTAATGAATGGCATTCCCATAATCTTGACAGATGGTAGCCTTTTTTTTTTTTTTTAATTTAAGATGAAAAAATATATTTGTGAATTCTCCAAGGCTTTGAGTGCCTTGAATACAGGAATATAGCAGGTGCTTTGAATACAGGACTACAAAAATGGTGATTGAATGAATGAATGAAGTAAAGGTTAGCTTAGCATTTATTGATCAAAATATAATTTTTAAATGCTATTTCTGGATATGGGATGAGAATAAAGAGCTGAACACAAAATAATTTGGGGTTAGCTAATAAATCTGAGGGGTTTCTTTTGAAACTGGGGATTGGATTTGCACTAAAATTAACTCTATGTAATTCATGATATAAGCAGCAGTGCCTTTCAAGGAACATTTACAATGGTTGGCATACATTTGGCCCAGAGAAAACGTTTATTTTTATGAAGATAAAAGGATTTACTATACAAAGGTCCATTCATATTTAAAATCTCATTAAATTAGGCAATGAAGGATGAGAGAAAGGATTGTCTTTTCCCAAGAGCCCCAAGCCCTTCCTTGGTTCAGCACAGAGGGAGGGGTATTAACTCCTTTCTGGCTCTAGGGAACTGCAGTAATTGGTTCCCAGGTGGTGAAGGCACTAGACAGAACTGGACTAAACAAGTTGGAAAGAACAAATTGAAGTTTCAGGCTGCATAAAAGGAGGTTCTAAGAAAGGAACTATCTTAATGAATCAATACTAGAGGTTGCTTCTCACAAATGTTTTGCAAAACATCATCAAAATAGAATTTCTGTATTCTAGCACACAACTCACTCCTACAGAAACTCTTTCTGTTTCTGGTTCATTATCTGCTTTTTAAGTAAATCAACATGAAATGAGGGATTGACAATTAAATATGCAAATTAATGTTGAGAATTTTGATACATGCAGAAATGTCCTCTTGTCTGAATGAACTGTCTTTGAACTTCAAATCAATACTACTCATGGATTGCAATGTTTCTTTAATCAAAATACTGAAAAACTATGTGAATAAAAATCAAAAGTAGGCAAAGTAGAAATCACACATTTTAAAGTATGAAGAAGAGTAATAGTATCTTTTTTAAATCTAATGTCTGCATTTGTGTTATGGGATTTAATTACGGTAATTATTTTTGAAAGATATGTTACATTAATTATCCAAACAAAAATTCCAACTTTTTCTCTCCCTCAAAAATAAAAACTGTCCTCCTTGCACATTATTCCCAAACTTTAAGAATAAACAAAATGTAGATTCATTTTTATTTATGTTTTCACTATGATATTTTCTAAGATACTAAAAGGTTAGTTGGGAGTGACGTAGTCTACGAAGTAAGTTTATGCATTAAATTCTATTTTAATACACATAATAAGATGTTTTATTTCTAGGTGGGTGTTGTAGTCTGTATAATTCAAATAAGTGGGTCCTTTCATATTTACTTTATTTAAAACACAAATCACATGTGCTTACTCAACTCTATCTTAATATATTTTTGCTTTGTTACATTTGAAAAATAACCCCTATAAACTTACACTTAATAAAGCATGAGAATGATCACACAATCAATACCAGTTTTATGAAACCTGGAATACTGCACCCTAGCATCTGCTCACACATGTCAACAGGCAAGGAAGCCACTGCCGGTATCTTGATGTCAATTTTCAGGCCCCGGAACAAAGTAGAAAATAGCAAGTGTTCTTTTAAATGCCTCAAACAGCATCATCATCTTGATAAGTTAAAAACTTCACGCAACCATTCTAAACCAGGGTCCCCCACCCTCACCAATCAGATAATCTCCCCATAAATGGATAACTCAGTATACACACATCTGAATCATATTGAGTGAAACTTAATAAAGATATCAGCAGTTGAGGTTCAAATCCACAGAGTGTAAATTCACAAAAGGTATTTTTCTCAAAAGAAAATTTAAGACAATTGAAAATAGGGGATTAGAATGTAAATACTGTATTTTCCTTACTGTGGTGTGATAGTACCCTTCCCAAGCCCTCCCTCATCCCACTAACACAAAGTCACAGTGAAAGGATGAAAGGAAGCAAAAGGGGTAATACAGTACCCATAATAAAGGGCTGAGGGGCGGAACCAGCGCTCCACCCCATCCAAGTTGGAGCAAGATTATCCTATATAAAATAGAAATATATAGTTTGTTATTAGTTAGAAATCTGATATGACAGAACATTTGGTGTTACTTTTTGTATATGATGCTCTCTGTCTGTTTACCTATCAATCAAGGCTTGAGTTCTTTTGAAAAAGAAGGTATTTAAGATTTCCTAGACAAGGAAATTAAAAATACAAAATTTATTTTACTTAAGTTATCCATGACATCAATTCACTCAGTTCAATTTTACAAGTTGAAAATTTGGACTGGAAATTTGAAATACAATAAATGTTTCAAAGCTGTCAGCCAGAAATGTGCATAGAACATGCAAAACATAAAGGGCAGAGTGATGATAATTTATTTCTTACTTTCTAACTTCTTATCAAGCACTGTACAACATGCTTTATTTGGTAATGTTGCACTAAAGCACATGCTTTGAAGAAGTGACAAAACAAAAATAAAATGAGCCTGATTTACGCTTTCACATAGCTATTGTGATTTTATGCTGCTAGGGAAAAGAATAAAATGAGAGTTTCTGAATATATTCAAAGCTAACTTCCCAATTATAATCATCATTATTATTTCCATCCTCACCATCATCCATGATTATATTGTTTACAAAGTCAAAAATTCCAAATACCAGAAACAAAGAAACAAAAATAGAATCAATAATCAGGTTATTTTGTCTCTACAATGCCAAATACATGTTGAAATCATCAGCCATTTTAGGGTTGTATATATGCTGTCATTAAGAGGCAAGGACCATATTCATAAATCTGACAATTTAAACGATTAGTTCATCTCCTATCAGCATCTATAAGGATTTTGTTTTGAAAACTCCAAGTTTCAAAAATTAGCCTCTCCTTATAATATAAAAAGCATTATTGATCAAAATTATAGATAAGGTTATTTCTGTAAAAATTAAAGGCCCACAGGGTCAATACTGTTATGGAAATAATGTGTTAAATATGAAAATATCCGGCCATTTGACTCATGGATTTAATAAACTTCCAAAAGGTCTAATTTGAAATAATTACAACAGCTCCAAATGTTTAGCATTGTTCAGATTTCGAAAACTTTTCGAACGTATTACTTTGATTCAGCAGAATCAATCAAATGTTTTCAAAAAAAATCAAAAAATGTTTAAGTAGAATGTATAAAAATTATATTTTTCTCCAGAACTGAAACTACCAGTCTAAAACAAAAGTGACATTTTAATTGGAAAATAAACTTAATTTTCACATATCCTGAAGAGAATTTCCAATAACATTTTAGTAAGCTTTGAGGATCTCTGTGAGAAATAAAATAAGACCGTATTATATTGTGTTAAATTGTTTCTAGTGAGGAAACATTTTTTATATATGTTAGGGAAATTGCAGAAGTCTTCAATTGAAGATTTCATAAGATAGTCTTATGTTCTTAAAAGGTGACATTTATAATAAATTTTATTTTAGAAGAACACATAAGGCTATCAACAAACTAGAAAATGCAAATGCAAGTCTGCAATACAGCTTTGTTTCTATAAACATAACGAAATCTTAGGCAGCAAAAGACCAATGATTTTTCTGTTGGAATCACACTTAGTTCAGCAGCTTTGTTTTAGTAAAAGGAAATTTGATTAAAACAAAGAAACTAAATTTTTATGTTATACATCTTATAGATTAATGCTTCATATTTTTAAAAAGGCATGGAAAATAACAAGTCAATAATGACAAATTTTTTAACCTGTTATGAATCATAGGGAATGCTGTAGTATTTCCTTAAAAGGAGTAATATAAAATTTTCTGTGACTCATATAAATGATAGTTATGGTTAATTTATGAATCATCTATGGTAATGAGTCAAAATTATATTTTCTATTATGTTATAAAAGTTTAAATTCATTTTCATGAAAAATTGTGTAGATTTATATATAATCTTTAAGGTGATACTGCTATTTATATAAATTAAGAAGATTAATGTAGTTATAAATTGAAGCTATATTAACATAACAAAAAACTTCTAAAATTCAGTTAATATTTAATATCTACCCTTGAATACATTCAAATAACGCAAACTTTGGCATTGTACAGACACAATTTTGACAATTAAAAATTTTTTTCCTTTACACTTACATTTAGGCACATGTATGATTCATATTGTTTTCAATAAAACTCATTAAGTACAGCTTAGACCACCACAAATGAGAAGCACATGATGTAGAATTCACTTTAGTTGATTATTATCATCATCATTACACATAGTACTTTAATAGCGCATCTGTTTTTTTTGTGTACAGGTTTGTAAGGAAACTCCCAAAATGGATTAGGAAATAAAGTCATTTTAATGAGCACGGCAGATAAATGATATTATATCATTTCAAGGGAGGCCTAAGTTCTCTTGCATATCACCTAGAAGTAAATATGCAACAGATAAAAGGAAAAAGTAGCAATTTGCAAGGATTTGCCATTCCTTTTGCATGCATGAGTTTTCCTTTTTTAAATTTACTTTAATAATTTTGGCTCTACACAATACTTCAGGTTCTTTCATTTTCCTTACCCTCATCCCTTCAAAACGTGATAAGGCTCTTAGAGGTCTCAGAGCTCTTAGTGTCCTGAGAGATTTGATGGCGCCAAGTTCTGAGTAACCCAAGGCATTTGCTGTTAAACTGACCAATGAAACCTGCACACACACAAAAGTAAATAAATAGAATCATTGTCATTCAATTTGTAGTTACTATGTAATACAATAATTACAATTAAAAATAATTTATTTTATTGAAGTATAGTTATTTACAACATTGTGGTAATTACAATTTTTGTTTATAATTCCTCAGAAGATGAGTGGCGACATATTTTCAGTAAACCTTTAAAAATTTTAAAGAAATATTTTTAGTTGCATGCAAAGAAAGTAGCTTTCATGATGTTAATTAAAAACTAGTTGAATAAAAAAATTAAATGTCATGTGATTTAGTAATTACTCAGTTAGTTAGAAAACCTAAATAAAAATTGATTTTAAAAAGGAAGAAGTCCAGGTATAGGAAAATGTCATTATTATTCTTCCTTTATTTTATTAAGTTGCTGCTGAATTTAGGGCTTTGCCAATGGTTACTAATAAAATATAAAAACTGCTATTGTACCAGAAAAAGCAAGAAATATCTATCCTGTGTTGGTATTTTCAACTAATTATAATTGATACCCACAGAAATTAATGCGCTGTCGTATTAATTTTGAGGTTGATTTTTTGAAGAGGAATTTTTGTTGTCTTGCTAATACTTTGTGTTTTCACTTATCTAAAGTTTATTCCTATGTAAATAATGTAACTTAAAAGTAATTCCATCATGAAACTTACTCAAAATTTTTATACTAATCTAGAGCTTCTGCCATGGTACTTGGCCCAAAATCGCCAGTCAATAAATGTTTACCAAATAAAGAAATAAATAAACTAACTTCATCTGCATGAAATATGCAACTAAAACTAAGAAATAAAAATTTTAGATCTGTAATTCTCTAAATAAAGACCAAAACTCTGTATCCAGAGTTAGAATTTCTTTGGTTTGAGAATAGCTGGTATTGGATAGTTCCAAATACACTGGATACTATTTTTGCAAAATTTTCTATGTTTAAGTGTATTAAGTTGGCTTATGTTTAATATGCTTTTTAGTTTACTTGAGATGTGCTATAATTCCTTTTGTCTTTTTTTAGAGTGTTATGCTGATCCTTATGAAGTAATTAGAATAGAACCGTGAAAAATAAAAGTATTATTATTGCAAAACTATAAAATTCCCTTCAGAATTATTTTCCTAAAATATTTCGGAAATGGCTATTAAAAACCAAACTCGTAATAATAAATAAAATCATCATTCTTCCACTAAAAAATTCAGACATGGAATAAGCATAAAAGAGAAAAGCAAAGCTCAGGAATTTTCAAAAGGATTAAATTATATTTAGATTTAAAGCCTAGTGTGAAAAATTATGAGCAGTTGAAATATGATATAACTTCTAATGCTTGAAATCTCAAATATTAGAAACTTTCTCTTTGTGACATGCTGAAGCAATTATTCTTTTGAGGTTTCTTCCTTTTTTTTATTGAGGTATATTTGATTTACAATATTATATTAGTTTTAGCTGTACAACACAGTAGTTCAAAATTTTTATAGATTATACTCCATTTAAAGTTATTATAAATATTGGCTATATTCCCTGTGCTGTATAATACATCCCTGTAGCTTATTTATTTCATACATAGTAGTTTGTACCTTTTAATCCCCTACCCCTATTGTGCCCCTCCCCCATTCCCTCTCCCCACTGATAACCACTAGTTTGTTCTCTATATCTGTGAGTCTGTTTCTGTTTTGTTATATTGACTAGTTTGCTTTACTCTTAGATTCCACATATAAGTGATAACATACAGTATTTGTCTTTTCCTGTCTGACTTATTTCAGGTCCATCTGTGTTGTTGCATATGGGAAAATTTCTTTTCTATGGCTGAGTAGCATTCTATTGTGTGTATATATATATATATATATATATACACACATATCTATCATATCTTCTTTACCCATTCATCTGTTGTTTTGTTTTTTTTTTTTTACAGAAGCTGTTGCGGGTAGGAGTTTATTAATTAATTAATTAATTTTTTTTGCTGTGTTGCATCTTCGTTTCTGTGCGAGGGCTTTCTCTAGTTGTGGCAAGCGGGGGCCACTCTTCATCGCAGTGTGCAGGCCTCTCACTATCGCGGCCTCTCTTGTTGCGGAGCACAACCTCCAGACGCGCAGGCTCAGTATTTGTGGCTCACCGTCCTAGTTGCTCTGCGGCATGTGGGATCCTCCCAGACCAGGGCTCGAACCCGTGTCCCCTGCATTAGCAGGCAGATTCTCAACCACTGAGCCACTAGGGAAGCCCCTATTCATCTGCTGATGGACACTTAGGTTGCTTCCATATCTTTATATTATTATAAATAATACTGCTGTGAACATTGGGGTGCATGTACCTTTTCAAGTTAGTGTTTTCACTTTCTCCGGATATATATCCAGGAGTGGAATTTCTGGATCATATGATAATTCTATTTTTAGCTTTTTTAGAAACCTCCATACTGTTTTTCATAGTGGCTGCACCAATTTATATTCCCACCAACAGTGTACAAGGGTTCCCTTTTCTCTACATCCTCGCCAATATTTGTTATTTGTGGTCTTTTTGAAGACAGCCATTCTGAAAGGTGTGAGGTGATACCTCATTGTGGTTTTGTTTGCATTTCCCTGATGATTAGCAACGTTGAGCATATTTTCATGTGCCTATTGGCCATCTGCATTTTCTCCTTGGAACAATTTCTATTCAGTTCTGCCCATTTTTAATTTAGCTGCTTGTTTGGTTTGATGCTGAGTTGTATGAGCTGTTTGTATATGTTGGATGTGAACCCCTTATCACTCTTTTGAGGCTTTTTTCAATTCACTCATTTCATAGTAACACTGTTAAGCTTTTCAAATAGCTCTGGGTTTGCCTTTTTTCAGAATTAAAGAGATATGATGTATATGCATGACCCTTAGTTCTAGAAATACTTTCCATAAGAAATCTGCATAGTTCTGCTGGATTATCATCTTTGGGTAATAAAACTGTGGCCTATGAAGTTTGTAATATTTCGAACACACTTTTCTAAAACTGAAATTATGCCAAACTTAAAACATATAACATGATGTTTACCTTTAACAAATCTCAAAGGCAGCCACTTGTTTTGGGTAGATGAAATATTAATCATTAGGTTTACAAACTCTGTGAAGGGCTGTTGGTACATTATGGGCTTGCTGCAAATCTACAGTTACACTGGGGAAACTCCTTATCACAGAATGAAGTAGAGTTTTTCACTACACCCCGTACATCTTACTTCCTATAATGGAGTTATAATCTATATAATCTACTCTTTAAACGTATCCTTTAAAAACTTTGAGAAGATGAAAAAGAATTTTTAAAAATTGACATTAGCTTCCACCATCATCACTGTTTATTGAATGTCTTTAACTCTGTATGCACTAATATCATCATTTTACAGAGTCAAAAGCCAAGTAAGTTACTCAGTGGCACACAATCAATCAGTGGTGGGGCTGGGATTCAAGCTCAATTCTGTCTGATTCACAACGTAAGTAATTTAAACAACATACCCTATTTCACCACTCTCCCTACAAAGTTCTGATACGTTTTTTCCCAGCTTTTTATTCTAGATAACCACCACAAATCCCATCCCCCCATGCTAAATCAGTATTAAATTAGCTTATTTCTTACAAAAACTACACTATTATTCAGTGAATTAGTTTAGTGTCTACTAAGTAGCATATCCTGTCAGCATAACAGAGTGATCAAAGATTCACTATTTTAGAATTAGTTTATAGATAAAACAAATTACCTTGAATGGAAGATAAAGATAGGAGGATACTTACATCAACAATTAAGAAGTCTAGCCAACACCAGGCATTGGTGAAATATGTCTGATAGCCATATGCCACCCATTTTAGAAGCATTTCCAGAATGAAAATGTAAGTGAAAACCTTATCAGCATATTCCAACATTGTCTTGATCGTCTTTCGCTGATCAATATATATATCCTCAAATGCCTATAAAGAAAAGTTATGCATTTTAGCTTTCTGAAACTATTATACTATTACAGCTATTATGAGCTAGTTTTTCTGACCACATATAAATATCTTTTCCTGCTTTTATATATATGACACTTCATTGGAATAGGAGGGTAGAGGAAGAGTAGCTATCGCTGTCTTTTCTTTATCTCAAAGATCTTTTAATGAATCAGGAGAAAAGTTATGCTCTCTATTGATATAACTGGAAGGAAGAAGTAAAAGCGTAACTCTAATGAATTAGTTTGACTTGTTCAGGAAATAGTTCTTGATGTCACATCTTGATGCTGCTACCCTAACTTGAAGTTATTTATTCCTTTTGTTTCATATCTTTTGCTTCCTCCTGTTGGCTTTTTTAATTTTTATTTTTTGCCATAGAAAGGAGGTTGAAGAAATAAAAAGTGAAGGCTTATATTTTTCATAAAGCAGAAACTGTAATTGATCATCACATTGCCTAATTTTACTATACAGTTGAGTTCATTTGTTCCCTTTGTCCCCTTCATTTTGTTGATAGTTTATATTTCTCAGCAAAGATATGGTGTGACAAGGATGGTAAGATGAATTTACTTCTCATTTAGACTCTAATATCTATTCTTCTTCTAATATGAACCTCACTTGATATTTTATATCTAAGTATATATTCATTGAAATGGTGAAAAACTATTTCTTGTCTAAAGTGCCATGTAGATAAAATTTATTTCATCAGAGAGATATGCAGAAAAATATAGGTCTGTGTTAGAATTATACACTTCTAAGTTAAAGAAACCTAAGTAATTGCATTTCAATCAGGCAAGTTTTATCATCTTTCCATCCTTTATCTATCTATCTATCAACCTATCTATCTATCTACATCTATCTTATGGCTTAAGTAGTCTATTTGTGTCAGCATTTTCCTAAAATGCTATCTATATGCTATACTTTATATTTTTGTAAATGATTTTCATATAAATTGATTCTGATGAACACTTTTATATAGAGAGAAACCAGTCCTTAAATAATCCCTTAGGCACGCTGCCCAATATTTATTTTTACTAATATCCATTGTTCTCTGAGTAGCATAAGAACAGTGGACCCAATTCAAAACGGACAGAGAAGTGGTTCCTAAGGACTTTTTGACTGTCCATAAAGAGATAATAATAATATCATTCATAAACAAAATTCATCAGAACTTAGAAGTTATAGATACCCAATCACAGGACTTTACTGTAGTTGCCATGCTTACTTTCTTGTTAAAATATGAGTAATTAAATACTCATGTTCTTTGGTTATAATGAATAAACTAGAGGGACAAATTTGGGGGGTTACTTAATAATAAGCAAAAATTAATAAATAGCTTGTTAGAAGTATATGTATACATAATAAAAGTCCAGAACTGCATAGTTATACATTGTATATAGTCTGTAAGAATGAAGTGGGGTAATTAAAGATGCACTGGAGATGGGTAGAAGGGTGGGTGGGTGGGTATATGGGTGGATGGGTGTATGTATGGATGGATATAGCGATACACATATGTTTAAGGAAGAAGTCATAAATGGAGATAACAGTTTGGGGGCTATCAAACAGAGGTGATGGCTGATTCCACAGAAATGGATGTAGAATGAGGGTTCAGGAAAAATAATGCATTGGATAATAAAACAATGCTACTGAAAGGATTAATAAGTCATTAGTATTAGGTGATTCTAAGGCTTGGCATTATAGCATGTTTGCTTAATATTCACTCACCAGAGCACCACTACTAAGGAGAATCATGAAAACAATGAAGGTCTCAAACCAGTTATGTTCAACTATTCGGAAACACGTTCTTCTCAGGTTCCACCATTGTTTTCCTCTCCCTTCCTCCACACTAATTTGACAACATTTGAATCTTTGTACACAGCCTGCAAGTATAATGTTCAAACAGGAGTAGGTAAATAACTTCTGCTGCTTCAATGATACCCTTTGGCGTGTCCTGGATTCATCTTCTCATTGCTACTGCCATCTCTATCTTGCTAGGATAACTCTCTAAGCCTGGAGTAGTAAGAGCACATCTATTAGCAGAGTGAAGTTGTGAAAGTTATTCAGCCTCTTTAAACGGTTCCCTGGATAATACCTGTTTTTTCTGACCCAACTGCTATTGTCCAAGAAAGAACGTTGTAAAGTACAAGTACATGTTAAGTAGCTTTGCCTTGTACTATATCATCCTATTGCACTTTGTTGAAGTCACTCTAGGAAAGGACTTCAAAGTGAAATTAATAATAAGCAGAAAACGTCCCTTTTAAAGAGGATGCAGAGTAATAATATAGTTCTTACCCAACAATGCTGTTTATTACTGTTTAGGTTCTCTTGTGGTGCTCCTAGAAGAGCTTATAGAATTTTCAAGATTAATTTAGTCCACTAAAATGTGATTTGACTAGTCCTGCTTTGATTTGGTGTTGCCTTCCCTATACTGCTTTCACTCACTCTAACAAGAATTAAATCAACAGGAACCATAATGGAAAAGAATATAAAAAAGAATGTACATATATAAAGCTGAATCACTTTGTTGTACAGCAGAAATTAACACAACATTGTAAATCAACTATACTCCAATAAAAAATAAAATTAAAAAAATAATTAAATCAAGAGAAATTTGTGAGCACCTTTGTAATCACCATAGAGGATATTAAAAAAAAAGAAAAAGAGAAAAAATGTAAAAAGGTACAGAACGTGGACTTGCCCCCAGGAAACCTACAATCTGGTTTTTAAGAACAGATATAAACAAAAGAACCCTGCCTCAAGTCAAAAAAAAAAAAATCAGGTATGCTTGAAGAAAAGGGAGAAAGGAGGGGAAGGGAAAGAAGGGAAGGAAGGAAGAAAGCCAGTAAAGATATATATAACAGTTCAAATGAGAAAGAGAAGAACCCTCATAAGATAATACATGATTAGTTATCAGGTGAATTAAAGAATATCTTTATTTATAGCTGTTCAGAGGAATAAGAAGTTTTTTCCACCATGGTCGGATGAAGGTAGTTCTGAGGACTTTGAGTGATGTGTATAATTTATACAGGAAAAGAGGGAGAAAATATATATCAGGCCTATGAGGAAAAAAATCACAAAATAGAGAATATGCAAATATATTCATACCTTCAAAACTCAAATTCCCAAGAAACTCAGACCATGGGAAATACTAATCATGGAGAAAACAAAGCTCTTAGACTTATTGTCCATATTGTGCCAGGCTAAACTAGATACTGTGCAGGGATCAGGTATTGGGCAGTGCTTATTTCCTGTTTCACCCAGCAAGCATTGGAAAGTAATGATTTTGTTAAAAAAATACATCTGAGCATTTGCAACTCATTTGACTTTAATAGCTAAAAAATTACTTCTAAAGTAACTTTTGTGTATGAGAATTTTTACTAGTGTTTAAGATGCCAACTTATTGCAAAATCACCATTTTATTTGAAATATTATAAATTAGTCATTAGTTTTGATTACATTAAAATATCTTTTCTCCATGTTCATGGTCCCTTACACATAATGGGCAGATATAACCAAAACATAACATGAGATTTTAAATCTGTTGGCATATAAGAGGTAATTGAAATAGATTGACTACAAAGTTCTATTCTGAGTGGTCCATTTTGGGTGATCAACAGCTAAAAAAAAATGCACTCTATAAAGGGAAGATTAACATGAAGATCATGTTCTTTACCTTCAGTGAAACAGGCTTCAGGTTCAAGGGTTTCCTCAGGTTCCACTACAGGCTGTTCCTCGGCAGGTGCTCCAATGTCTACAGTGCTGCCTTCGGATGAGCTACTGCTTTCATTAAGTTTCTGAGCATGAGATGGACATAAAAAGTAAATCCCTTTTATTTTGGTACCTAAGAAATAGCCTAGCAAGGAAGGATTAGTACAATGAACTGATTCTGGATTCTCCTTGAAATGAAGAGATTTTAAGATTAAAAAGAAAGAATGAATAAGAAGGGGAAATAAGGAAATCATCTATGGTAACTCCTTTACCATAATTTGCAATGTATGAAGTCAGACTGCTATGTTATGAAGTTTCAAACGGCCATCAAAAACATGTACTAAGCAAACCACTGTCCTATGAATTAGAGAAGCCCCAGAGGGAGGGGTGGGAGAGGGGAAGTTAGTGATAATCATTATCACTTTACAAATGATAAAATTAAGGTTTAGACAGGTTAAGTAACTTGTCTAATGTCATATAACCAACAAGTGAGAAAGCCAAGATTTGAGAGAATTGTTGCCCAAAAGCCCATGAGCCCAAAGCCCATGCTCTGACTTCTGTGCAACCACCCTGTTTCTGAAATAAAAGAAACAGTGTATTCACATGCTTATAATTCTTCCATCAATTTAAAAGCGGAAATAATCCATAGAAAAACTATCAAGATGAGTCTAACAGATGAAGAGAATCTACCATTCAATCTTGAAGTGAAACACAAAAACAAAGGCACCTTGTTTACAACATAAACCAATAATGGAATTTTACATAATACATATATTCAGTGTCTTCATGAAAATTAATTCATCAGATGCAAAAAACTAACTTTTGGATATGTGTAGACATGAGTTCTATTTAATCTTTGTTTACAGTAATCATGCCAAACGAATTATATACTTGTTATAAAGCAAATGTCATAATAGTAACTTAAGCACAAGCAATAATAAAACATTTTGGTATAATATTGCTTTAACTCACAGAGAAATTTTTTTTTAAATACTGCTTGAAAAGTCTTTAAAATTTCTGAACAAATCCAGCTTTTGCTTATCACAGTTCTTCACACATAGTGCTAGATATCAGGCTCCTTATCAAACTTTGTATCCATTACTAAATATTACTGATAACCCAGATTTCAGTTAGCAACTGAGTACTGATGTGAACCTAAAATAATATAAAATTAATTTATGTCTACTTATTGCCTCCCTAAATATCCTCCCCTGATGTGGCTTGCCTAGATGATGATAAAATAAATTGATACCTTTTTTTATGTATAGTTACTCCAGGTCTTACTGGGTCAGACTTTCTCCAGATGAGAGCTGTCGCCAATATATCCAACTTTATTCTTAAGAATATTCTTTAAAATTATCTATTCTTGTCTTATAAACCAACTTTGTAATATGTTACCAGTTACTCTACTTCTAAGCATATTTTCCCTTTAATGCATACAGTTGGGAATCAATCTACATTTTAGAAATTTTAAAAGGATATAAAAGATGATTAAATGCCCATTATTAGCACTCAGTTGGAAGATGTGCTCCTGGAAAGTTCCCAGGTATAGACAAGTGATCCTCTAGATGTTTACAAATTAATTTCCAAACACATTTTAAGCAATGTAATTATATTCCACGATCTGCCTGGACTATGGCAGGAAAGTAGAAGTGTGCCTAGTGTCACTTAAATTCAGCATGCTCTTAATTAAAGATGTCTTTTTTTTTCTTTTCTTCTATCCTAAACCTACTTTTTAAACCAAGTTCCTGATTCCGATTCTTTGCAATATCATTCTTTCAGCACCTAGACTCAAACCTCCTTGTCTTATTTATTTCAAATATTGACAGTAAAGTCATTTAGTTCTACCTTTGAAATAACTCTTCTCTCAGTTTCATCTTCCAAATTCTTATGAACTCTCTGTTGACTACTGTCACTTTTTTTTGGACAGCTATAAATAATAAGTTCATCCTTATTCTCGCCTCACCTAATTCTAGACCTTTGTGGAACACAAAGCCTGAATTATGCTACATGCCCAATAAATAAATATCTGTTTCAGATATTACTACCAAATGAAATTTCTGTCTCCAACTTAGCTTTCTAACCAAATTTCCCAAATCTATCTTTCACAGAAGCTGTCCTTTAGTTAAGGTGAACTTCTTAATGTTCTCTGGCTTTTGCTTATAGTGGCTTTTGCCCATCATTGTGGAAGAAGAATAATTATGCTCTCATCTTCAACACTTTATCGGCACAATTCTTTCGGCACGTACTTTTTATTTAGCCCACCTCCATACTAACTGACTTACCAAGCTAACGATGCTTGGCATTTTCTCTGTAGAACACAATGACTGATGCCAGTGGTGTGCTGATATTTTCTCAGGAGGTGGGCTACACTCTAGTACACTTGTACATCTCTTCTTCCACCTGGTGAGTTGTGTACTTATCAAAAATAAGTTATGTTTGTGTTCAAATCAACCTGTACTATTGTAAATTAATGTAATTACAGAATTTACTCTTGCATAATTTGATAAAATGAGTTTGAAAACAAAGTTATTTATTGTATTCATAAAAACTAAGTTGAAATCATTGCATAAACTAAATAAAGACAAATCTCTCATACATATACAAACACATTAAAAAAACTTATTGTAAAATTAGGTGTGAATAATTATTTTTAAAAAGGGGTATTGGGACTTCCCTGGTGGTCTAGTGGGGGGCACAGGTTCAATCCCTGGTTGGGGAGCTAAGATCCCGCATGCCATGGGCGTGGCCAAAAAATGGGGGGGTGTATCTGGGATATAAATTTCTGGAAGGATGCTAAATTCAGGTTGCCTTATAAGGTTCTTTAAAATCTTTGTCCTCTTTGAAAAACCTAAACTGGACTCATAGATGATGAATTACAGGTGTGGCTCATGCTAAAGTGATGATGCAGAACCGCAAACAATGAACCCAGACTGGAACAAGAGGCCCAAAGGCACATTTTAATTTAAGTATGTATCAATTTTCAAAATGAAGCAGTTTAATGTTTGGGATTGGAAGGAGTTTGTATACATTTCAGGAATGGGACATGATTACAGGTTCGAGTTTTAAAGTTAGTATTCATATCTGGTTTAAATAACTCCCTAAAGCAACATTTTGCAAAAGAAGCCTGGTAAACCACATCCTCGCTGACCCCCTTGATAGACCCTGATTCTCACACTAGCGAGGGAAACTTGCCCCACCTTTGTCATACTGACATCAGATAAAATGACAAGTGAATGTTAGAAAGACCAAACCACAGGCAAGTAGGCTCAGGCCAGTTAATATACTCTAGATAAATTATGCTAACCAGAGATAAAAGTTAGTGTTTTTTCCTATAAGTCCATACATAATGTAAATAAATAGCATTAGTATGAAAAAGAAAAGAAAAACACACAAAATGAAACAGATACAGAAGTGACTGAAGTGTGCCCAGGCAATGCACGGGAGGCAACAAGGGCTTTGACTGATGAGCTAAATAAAGAACATTAATAAGTAAAATTAAATAATAAATGTATTAAACAAATAGATTAAAATACATAAAAAATTAACAAACTGAACTCTAGCTTATTGAGTCATTGGCATCATCTTAGGATTCTGCTGACAACACTAAAGTTTGTGTGTTTTATTGATTTTTTTTCCCTAAGAACCACGTGCTATACTAATATCATCTGCTACATTGATAATTCATTAATTTCTCTTTATTTATGTTCCCTTTGTTTTGTTTTTCCTTTCCTAATTTCTCAAACTAAGTTCTTTGTCATGTTCTTTCATCCTTTCTTGATCATCCTTGTTAATAGTAAGATATTCAGTGACTGCTTGGTCCAATTTCATAGATTTTGGAAGAAAAAGTTCTTACTGTTTGGGAGGACATTTTAAATTTTTCAAGTGGTTATATTTTTTCTATCATTTTTTAATTAATTTCTCATTTAACTGCATTGTGATTAGCTAATTAATAACCCTATATGATATCTTCTATCTTGAATTTATTGGTATAATAGCCCTACAATGTCTGCTTGTTTGAATTTATTGAGACTTACTTTGAAATTTGTATAAATATATCAATACCATGGGCCACTGAAAATAAGAATTCTCTGTACATATAATTTTTGAGATAACATACATTTATAACATTTTTGCTATTTATATTATTCAAATTATCAACGTCCTTATTTAATTTTTCTTTGATTCATCACAGACTAAAAGAATGGTATTAAAACTCTCACAACCAATATACATTTATCAATGTATTCTTATATTTCTCATTGTTGAAATCAAAGATGATGTGGTTCTGAGTTCTTTATTTGGTTGGAGTAATAACACTATTACTCAAAAAGGGAAGAATTTTTAGATGTATGGAAAGAGTCCATCTCTATATTAGCACATGAGATAAGAATTCAGATAAAATACTAAATAAATTGGACAACAGCAAAACTAAAACATTCTCAAAAAAGTACTTGTATTGATGTAAAAACCAGTAAGGACAATTAATTTTTCCTTTTTTTGTTCTTACATTGAAATTTAATTTTATTTTGAAATCCACCATTCACATAATAAAGCAATTGGTTCTCATGGTCTTTGAGATTAATAGACTATTTAAATATCCATTTTAATGTTTATTAAGCCATTAATCAACCTTTAATTTACTAATTTCCAAATGAGCTAGTTCATTTAAAAATATGTATATTTTCACATGTAACTCTCAATAGCTCAATTTCTGTAAGGACTTATATTGTCCATGTATTTTTGGCAGGCTGACAATAAGTGAGCAGAGAGACTGCGGGAACCACAGCGTATCTGAAGCATCCACTTTGCCTTGTACATCAGGGCATTCAATAACCACTTAATAACTACAACCCTGATGGGAAGAGCATTTTTCCTCCTCAACGGATTTATGCAACATTTCATGCTTTTTAAAAATGTTCTGTACTATAGTAAATGATTTTGACCTTGAGGGTGAAGCAAAACAAAGGAAAGCAAATAGTACACTCCACAATATTTCTTTGAGTAAGTGATTAAATGGGTTTTTTTGTTGTTGTTCTCTGACTCGATCGTAGGATGTTTATGCTTTTATTTTAGACTTGGTTTGTTACAATGAGCTTATTTATAGGGTTTACTAGAAGTTCTATTTATAATGTGATAAAAATATGTTAAAAATAAATCTGGGGCTTCTCTGGTGGCACAGTGGTTGAGAGTCCGCCTGCCGATGCAGGGGACACGGGTTCGTGCCCCGGTCCCAGAAGATCCCACATGCTGCGGAGCGGCTAGGCCCGTGAGCCATGACCGCTGAGCCTGTGCATCCAGAGCCTGTGCTCCGCAACGGGAGAGGCCACAGTAGTGAGAGGCCCGTGTACCGCTAAAAAAAAAAAAAAATCTGGAATTTAAGGGTCAAAAGGATAGAGAATATGTGTGTGTATATATATGTATACACATATGTATTTTTTATTTCTGAAAAATACATATTTTAAAAGCTAGGCATATACTATATTAAAGGTGGAAATTTTACTGTGATATATATATATTAACATATATATTTAAGATATATACCTTAAATCATACATAGTTGAGATGCCAACAACCTTAAAAATATTAGTATTAATATTTCATTGTATACACTGTGCATTAGTAAATATTTCTAGTGTACACTAAGCATATTAAAAATTAAAATGACTTCTATTAAAAACTCTCAGCAAGGCAACAATATATCAAAGGAACAGACTCTGTACTGAGATTTAGCATTTCCACAGAGCAGTTAGAAAAGTCAAATATTAACTCATTAATTCCCATATCATCCCTACAACTCAGATGATTTCTTCATCAAGCTTTACATTGGAACGACAATCTTTGGTGGATTATTCATATTTAATAAATATAAAATTTTCTTATTAATTGTGAAATCTACTGTCATTCAAACACTTGCCTAAGGTAGGGGTAAAGGTGAAGAAATACAGCTCTGATATACTCTGAATTCTGCTTTAAAGTATGTCAAAAGTGAATTTTTATATAGATGATTAGCTATAAAGGAACAAAGGAGGTATTATAACCTCTCATCACATAATGGACCAAGAGAAAATTATTGTGATTGCAAATGAATTAGAAGCAAAAAATTGCAAAATTGCATTTATAATTCCCAAGCTAGAAAGCAAAATTGTAAACCAAATAATTTCCATTGTTAAATTTATTTTGCTGAATGAGTGCAGAATCTCTAATATTCTTTTGACATTAATTTTTGATGTTAAATGATAACATATTTAACAAATATTTTTAAAGTGTCTACTGGATAGGGGAACTGTATAACTACAGTGAAAGGGTGAAGAGTTCTCTTTTGAGTCAGACAAGCTTGGGTTTGAATCACAACGACTGGTTTTATGGACTTTAGGCAGTTATCTTGACCTCCATAAGTTGAAGTTTCTAATTTGTAGAATGATCCCTACTTTACATGGTTGTCATAAGGATTGAACAAGATAACACGTGGAATATGTCATTTGCTTACTGGATACATGGCAACAATTTCTGTAACAGTTATAGTTTGTAATATGTGTAATTGCTGATATTTGATCTTTTCAGCTAAAAAATATTAGTATATGCTAAACATCAAAATTAGGACCTGAAAAAATAAAATAGTGAATATAATAGGCCCAGTACCTAATGGGCTCAAAATAAGACAAGACAAGCAACAACTGCTACACACTATGATAGGGTAAGTATAGGGTATTTTGAGAGCACCACCTAACTCAGTCTAAGAAGAACAGGGTAGAAAAAAGTGACATTTGGGGCCAGAAGGATGAGTTGGGGTGGGAGTGAGTCAGGTGAAGAAATATGGGGTAAGAGAATATCCCAGATAGAGGGAACAGGAATGAAGATCAGAACCTGATAAAGCATGAGGAGTTTTAGGAAATGATAGATCAGTGTAGTTGGCTGGGGAGGGGTGGGAAGTACTATTACATGCGGCTGGAAAGGTCAGTAATGGTCACTTTTGCAGGGACTTGTAGGCCATGTTAAGAAGTATAGACTGGGAGCAATGGGAAGCTCCTGAAAGGTTAGAAAGCTGAGAGAGCTATGGCCAGATTTACCTTTTAGAAAGACCACTTATCATTATGTGGGAACTGGACTAGTGAGGAGAATATGAATGTGGGAGCCCTTTTTGGAGGCTGTAGCAGTAAAACTGAGAGATGATGGAGGTCTGACATTGGGTGGAGGTGGTGGGGATGCAGAGTAGACAAAGACAAGGTAGCACTGGTTGTATCTGGTGATCAATTAGGTGTAATAAGGGAGAGGAAGTTTGGGTATCCGTTGGCTAGATGGTAGTACTCTTCATGGAGAGTAGTTGCCATCTCACAGGAATCATGGTCCTGAGGAACTATATAGCTCAAGACAAGGAAATAGGCAAGGGCTGAAGGGACACCCCCAGTCAATACCCGGATGGGACTCTACACAGTGTTCCCTGAGCATCTGTCAGGCAATGATACGAAAATTCTGACTGTTTTCTTTTCTCCTCCACCTTCCTTCCTCCCTGCCCTCTCCCCAGGGAGGAGAAGCTTCATTAAAGATTAAGCTGCTAACTTAATTTGACTTAGGAATAGGCTTGCTTAGTTTATTCTATCTGTACACTCGCAAAAAATATAACTGATAAAAATGTATTCAGGAAAAGTGAGATTAACTTACATGATGCCAATTAACATTGATCAAGCACCTCATTTGTGCCAGGTACAGTGCTAGTTACTAGAAGTACAAAGGTGTATATGACCACAGGTCTTGTTCTCAAGTTGCTCACAAGATTAGTAAGTAGGATAGACAGATACACAACAGAGAAATAGAGTGCAATATAGACATTTCATGTTATGCAGGTAGTAATTGTACTTAGGGGAGTCTCAGAGCCTTGCCCAGAATAAGAATTGCTAGGTATCATGAGCAACAAACAACAATATGTTTGAGTGAATAAACTGACAGTGTCTTGAAAGACAACTCAAAGTTCCTTTTTTTGTTTTGCTAGATTTTGCAGAGAATGACAGGGATAAGAAGAGAATTTCTAATAAGAAATTATGGAGTCAAAAGGTATAAACTTCATGGAACTATGTGATTAGAACTGAAATAAGTCATGAGATATTAGACTGGTGAAATAGATCTCAAGACAATCAAGTTGCTCATGATAAAGACTGCCCTTCTCCCCACCACGGAAATGTGTTTCAGATGGTAATTCTATTGATACTGGTGAAATAATAGGATGAGGAGTGGGGGGATGGTCAAGATTGGAGACAGATTTAGGAGATAAAAGCTACAGGATTTGGCAGTAAATTTGATGAGGGGCTTCCAATTAGAGAAGTTGAGAAGGACTTCAGGCTTCTTGTAAGCTATTTGAGAAGATCATATGGTTGGGAGGAAAGTAGCTTGGACTTTTGTAAGCCAGGGAATGACGACTCTTAAAGAATTAGGAAATGATGCAGATATCAAGTAAAATAGGGCCACTGAACTTGGCAATTAAGAGAACACTGGTGATTTTTGAGAGAGAAAAGTAAAGGTGGAAACCAGAGATGATGCTTTAAGATGACTGAGCAGTGGAAATGGGAGACAGTGAGCACGTTATCTTTTTAAAGAAGATCAGCAACGAATTCAAGGAAGAAATTACAAAAGAAACTTAAGAAAAGGATAAAATCAAAGGAATAACTTTTAAAATTTACATGATTTTATTTTATTTTAGAATGAGAGAGTCTTGACCATTTAAACAAGCTTGTGGTAAGGGCTTAGAGAGAAGAAGAAACTGTAATACAAGATGGAGGCAAAACCTGCTGTATCAGAGACCATGAGGTTAAGAGACAGTATAGATAAAAAAGTGTGGAGGCATATATACCTATCTCCCAGTAGATTCTTAATATCCCCAGATACGTTGTCTGACATTTTTCTACAGGGAAAATTGTTATCATGATGTTAGTAAACTTGGATATTTGTAAAAGTCTTGGTATATATCCATTTGATTCAAGATTAATCAAAGACTTCCTATTCTTATTTCTTTATTTAACACACATTTACTTACTATATGCTAGGCACTGTGATGAATGTGGGCCATACTGTGTGATATGAAATAAGCTTAATTCCTGTTCTTATGCACATTTTAAAACTATTATTCACATAAGGCATTCACTGTAGACCTTTATGTGGTAGCACAAATTTAATTTGCTGATATTCAGTAATGTACAACAGGTTGAAAATTATCATGTGTTCTTCAATCTATACCATGTACAGTAAAGATAAAAGTATTAAATAAGAAAATATCGGCAAAGCAGTAAGTAAATATTATTTTAACACAGGTAATATCATTGGGAGGACAAATGAGATCTAGAATTAACTGTTCATTATGCATTTATTCATTCATTTAATAAACATTTTTTATGTGCTGTGGACTTAAGGTGAGTAAGACATGGTTGGTGTTTTCCCTGTTCTCAAAGGCTTCATAAGCTAATGATGTAACCATAGAAGTGCTTCCTAATTATTTGGAAGATTCTTATAGGTAGAATTAAACTCAGAAGGGTATCTCCCTAAAGCACAACTTTGAGTAACCATAGTTTCTAAGAATAAGCGCTCTGTAATTAGGAGAACTCCACAGGTCAGAAGCAGATCAGTGTAAATTACAGGCCAGCAGAGGAGGGAAAGGTCCCTCCAGGACTGAGGGAGACTGAGATTCTCCTGGCTATACCATTAACCTGTGCCCAGTGATGAGGGCTTGGTAGTCAACACCAACTCTACAGTGGATACCTATTCTTAGGTCTTCAATAAAGTGTC